>NC_064812.1:32782499-32891002 GCF_023721935.1 Panthera uncia
TCCTTCCTTCCTTCCTTCCTTCCTTCCTTCCTTCCTTCCTTCCTTCCCTTCCCTTCCCTTCCCTTCCTTTCCCTTCCTTTCCCTTCCCTTCCTTTCCCAACTATTTGTTCAGTACCTATCATATGCTAACCTCTATTCTTGGTACTGAGAACTAAGTTTAGCAAAGAAGAACGTATCCTTGCCTTCATGGAAATTATATTCTTACTCTTCTATCAGCTTTCAGTTAAAACCAAACTTATTTACCCTTCACATCCCGTATACACCATATTAAAGCTCTACCCTTGGATTAGATGATACTCAACCTAGAATAATGTCCCTATCCCTCTTACCTATGTTTATTTTACTTTCTTGCATCCCATTAAGTCTCTTTTTCTATAAATACCTTCCCCAAGAGTTTATTTGAATTATTTCCCTGCTGTCTAACCTTTTAGTTAACTTGAATCTAACTCAGTATTTGGATTATATATTATTGCTTATTGGTTAGTGTATAGAGCCATCCGCCTACTAAATTCTAGGTTACCTGAAGGCAGACTACCTACTATACCTTTTTTGAGTCCAAGCATTTGACCCAAGGTCCTGTACATACTATGTGTATTACACAGAATCACCAGGAACTCTCTACTTGCTATTGCTGTCATCCATTCTGACATGATGCTAGCAAATGAAGCCTATTAAAACCCTAAAGTTCTCAATTCACTATCAGATAAATTTCAGGTTCCTCAGCTGGACACTCAAAGTTCTCCATAATCCAGTCCCAAGTTCACTTTCTCCTGAGAATGCTCACCAATCTGATTGTCTTAAGAATATTTGAAATTTTTCTTTCCAACCATAGCCAATCATTTCAAGACTTTTTTTAAAAAAAGCAAATAACTCTCAATATAGACATTTGGTCAATTTCATTGCTTTGTGTCTGTGACCATCTAGATATGCTTGGTTTCATGGTTTTTCTGTATATCATTTTATATCATAAAGGTCCTTAAAATAGAAACACTACTCATTTTTCTGATTTATGTATTATGAATGAGTGGAAAGGAATGGAACTTTATGAGAAGAGAAAATGAAATTGCAACTTTGATTATTTGGGTAGCTATTTTTGTATAAGAATGACTTTGAATTAAGGTTAGAGTATCTCATTGACTATTTGCCAGTATTTAGTTTATGTAGACCCACATAACACATTACCATAAATTTAGTGGCTTAACATAATACATGTTTATTATTTCACAGTTTCTGTGGGTCGGGAGTCCGGCAGGGTTTAGCTGATTACTTTGCCCAGGATCTCACTGGAATAAAGGTGTTGACCAGGCATTCTTATCTAAAGAGTTGACTGGAGAAGCTCAATTCAAGTTGTTTGCAAAATTCATTTCCTTGTGGCTGTGTGACTGTGGGCCTCGTCATCTTCCTGGCTGTCTGCTAGAGGCTGCTTTGAGGTCCTGTGAGTTGCCTGCAGTTCCTGGCCACATAGTCCTCTCAAAGAGTATCTTACAACATGGCTGCTTACTTCTTTAATGCTATGTGGGCAATCTCACTCCAGTCCAGTAAAATAGAGCTTTCTATAATGTAACTCAATCAAGGTAGTAATATTTCATCTCTTTTGTCACAAGTTCCACCTGTCCTCAAAAAAAGGGATTATATGTGGGCATAAGTAGACCTTTGCCCAAATTTTTTTAAACTGTGAAAATACTTTGAAAATTACAATGCCGTAGTAAGCAAAGCAACTTTCATATTGTGATTTCAAAGATAAAATACTGCATTGTTTAGAAAGAAATATATACTATTAATTCAACTGGTTTACTGTGGCTCAGAATAATGAATGCCCTCTCATATTAAATTGATCTAATTGCTTCTCTAGGCTGACAATATTTTTACTGCCAATTTTCAATTAAATTGTTTCTCTCAGGCCTTCTTGACCTCTGAGTGCTCAGTTCTGAGGAGTCGTCTGGAAGCCCTCATCTAAGTAATGGTGTCTACCAAAATCAGAATAAGTTCTTTGCAGTATGCCAGTAAACACAGGCAAAATATACTAGACTTCTCAATATACTGACCCAGCTAGAATTACTAGTTCAAAAATAATAAAGTTTGTCACCCTATTCTTGGATAATTTCCCTACAAAGAGGAAAATTAACCTTAAGAAGGCTATGTTTCATAGCATCAAACACTGGAATCAAATAGAGCTCAATAAATCCTGTTGGCATAGCTAGAAGAGTAGCTGAGACTGAAACACCATTATTGCCAGTGATGTTACCTAAATTCTTCCATTCAATGAAATCCTGGGCAAAGAGGCAAATGAAGGGTAAATTTAAATCCCCAATGTGCATCCCCCTGGACCATGCCCTTTACTATGGGGAAGAAAAGATTTTGGGATAAGTTTTCTTTTGTACATATTTCCTATGTAATTAAATATCTTCCTTTAAAAACTATTTATACTGTCTGGCTCAAAGCATCCTGATTTATAAAAAGTACTGTATTCTAGGTGCACCTGGATGGCTCAGTCGGTTGAGCATCTGATTCTTGATTTTGGCTCAGGTCATGATCCCAAGGTCATGGACGGAGCCCCAAGTCAGGCTCTGTGCTGAACATGGAGCCTGCTTGGAATTTCAGTCTCTCTCTCTCTCTTTCTCTCTCAAATAAAAAAAAAGTACTATATTATAATTATACAATCTTAGGTTGACTACTAGGATATAACTATTATATAACTACAAGTTATATCTTTACCTATCCAGTTACCCAGAGAATTAATTACAGATGGCATATATTGTCTTGACCATATAGTTTGCTCTGTAACATGTAGAACAAATTAATATTATAACTAGTATTTCTCTATCATGTTTTAAGAGTACTGACCATTTTTATTATAACAGGGATCTACATAGATGTTGAACAATTTGCTTCTTCCTGAAAGGAAATAAAACATTTCCATGAAAATTTAGATCAAAGACCTCAGTTGAGTAATATGTCTTTGCACCTTAATTTTCCTCTACAGACAATGAAAATTAAATGCACCAAGTTTAATGCTGTAGTTATAAAAATCTCATCCAATATTTCTGGATAATTATACAGTTCAAGCCATCTCTGACATTTTCTTCTGTTTTTCTTTGGGGTGACACTTTTTTATCATTTATTAATTTACTGATGATGATGGTGACGGTGATGATGATGATGGTGATACCTAATCCTTATTGAACACCTACAATTTGCCAAGCACTTAAGCCAAGTACTTAACATCCATTATCTCATTAGGCTTCACAATATCCTATAATGATCCCCATTTAAAGATGAAAAAACTAAGATTTAGAAGTGAAGAGCACACCCAAACATCAAACAAGTGGTAGATTCAAGAATCAGACCTAGTTCACTCTATCATCAAATTAATTTGGCCTCTATACCCTATTGCACCCCCATGTCTTTTTAGTAGTTGAATTTTATGAATCAACAATACATTGCTCATATAAAAATACATAAATCTCCAGTATGTATAAACAGGAAACATTTTGACACTCTGTGCATAGTTACTACAATATCCTTTATTACTACATTTGATAAAATTGCCACAAATATGGCACTATATTTGACAATGTGCCAGATTAAAGTAATTTTAGCTTCAAAATATCTGTTAGATATGATCTTGTTTTTATAGCTTAGCAGAATGTGCATATATCCCATTTGATATGATACCTTGCTTAAAGGTGTAGAAGTCTCCTAGAACACTTAGTGGCTAGATATAATTATATGCATGTTACCAGTAGAGAAAATATGTACAAAGAGACACATATTTTGCAATATAAACTAAAAATGATTGTCACAATATCAAAATATTTTAAATATATTTTTGATTATATCTTCATAAATGCGTAAATGAAAAGAGTAACAAGATGATATTGAAAGCCGTAGTTCTAGGGATGCCATAACAAAATATCACAAACTAAGTGACTTAAGCCAGAGAAGTTTATTTTCTCAAAATTCTGGAAGGTAGAAGTCCAAGATCAAAGTGTTGGAAGGTTTGGTTTCTTTAAGATCTTTCTCCTTACACTGCAGATGCCCACTTTTCCCTGCATCATCATAATCTTCCTTCTGTGTGTGTCTGTGTCCTAATCTCTTCTTAAACAACACCAGTTATGTTCGATTAGGGACCACCCACACAACCTCATTTTAACTTACCTACCTCTTTAAAGTCCCTTCTCTAAATAAAGTCACATTTGGAGATAGTAGGGGGTTAGAACTTCAACATGTATATTTTTGGGAGGGACACAATTCAGCCTATAACAGAGGAATATCCTGATATCTTCCTAGAAAATAATAAAAGCACTCCACTTGGGTTAGTGCCAAATAACCCTTCCTTTTTGGGGGGAGGAAGGGGGTGATTTCCTAAACACAATTGTCAGTAAGTTATTTCAGAAAACAAAGAAGTGAAAAATCTTACAAAGAAGTCATAATTTCTGCCCCTCAAAAGAAAACAAACCGGGAAGTGCCTAAAATTTACAAAATGCAAAAATTTCCTCCTATATTTCAGTTACATACTCTACAATCCATCTCATGCTATATAGTAAACAATTTTGACAAACTGCAAGATCAGTTTTGGTAAAGGAAATAGTATTTTTTTTTTCCTATCAACTTTTATTACAAAAGTAGAGATGTGTCACATGGGCACCAGGAACTCCATTACCTTTATCTGAAAGAGCTCAGGACCAATCATCACATATCTGTTGCTTTTGGATCGGTTCCATCTACCAACCCTTCAAATAAGCAAGTGAGAAGTAGCAGTGACCCGTGTGGCCCCTACATTGCATAGGGATTACAGATTTGTTTAGTTTTGCAATTAACACATTGTACAGTAGCCCTTCCTGAAATTTGTGATTGGGGCTACACAGACCTAATTATTTGCTAATTCATCCTCACTTCTCACTTTGACTGGAATTTGGCAAAAGACTGTAGTAGCAATTTAAGCTTAACATTGGGGTTTTTGATAGCATTAGGTAGTGGTAAAGAAGAAAGTAAGATGAGTATTTTAAAAGGTCATAAAGCAGAAGTTATTGTTAATAATTTTTATTAAATCATGGACCACTCTGAAGAATTTATGAAAGCTACAGAAACTCATTTGCCCACAATCACACAAAATTTTACACCATATTTTAGAGTTTGAAGATTGTTTTTTTTTATAAACCAGTAGACCTCAGTTTAAATTTTTTTTTCATCAAGAAAAAAAAAGGGGGCACCTGGATGGCTCAGTTTGTTAAGCGTCTGACTTTGGCTCAGATCATGATCTCACACTCCGTGAGTCCCATGTTGGGCTCTGTGCTGACAGCTCAGAGCCTGGAGCCTGCTTCAGATTCTGTGTCTCCCTCTCTCTGTCCCTCCACAGCTCTCACTCTGTGTGTGTGTGTGTGTGTGTGTGTGTGTGTGTGTATCTCAAAAATAAACATTTAAAAAAAAATTTTTAAAGGAAAAAAAAGTCTTGGAGACACTAGTCTCAGCTCAGGGACATAGAGTTAAAAAGAATCCAGCTTCCGATTAGATTAACACTAACCTCCACACTAATGACCTACAAGATGGTAAAAAGTATTTATCTCGAAGCAGAACTATTTATCTTCAGTCTCACTACTACATAAAATGTCTGGCTTTCAACAAAAAATGACAATACCAGAGGTTAAAAACAATTCCCAAGGAACAAAGCAATCATCCAAACAAGACTCAGATATGATACAGATGTTACAACTATCTGAAAGGGTACTTCCAAATAACTCGAATTAATATGTTAAAGGATCTAATGGCAAAGGTGAACAACATGCAACATCAGACGGGTAATTTTAGTAGAGCAATTAAAAGTATAAAAATTAAACATAAATTTTAGGCATGTATAATACAGCAACAGAGTTGAGGAATGCCTTCAATGAGCTGGTATGCATGTAGACTCAACAAAGCCAACTAAGAGATAATTAAAGTTTGTTAGATCTATAGAAATTACTCAAACTGAAGCAGAAAGAAAAAAAAAACAGTGGGGGAAAAACATGAGGAAATATCCAAGAGTTATTTTCTATTTGGTCTAAGTGTTCTTAGTTTCAGTTTAAAATATTTTTAATTGTCTTAAAGATCTAATCCATGCATTTTTTAGAAGTATATGTTTTATTTTTCAAATATTGGGTATTTTCAAGTAACTTTCTGTTTTTGGTTTCTGGTTTAATTCCAATAGGTCCAAGGACATACTTTATATGGTTTCTATTCTCTTAAGTTTTATAAGGTTTGCTTACAGCCCAGAATATGGTCTATCTTGCTGACTTCCATATGTATTTCAGAAAAATGTATATTATGGTGCTGTTGGATGGAGTGTTCTATAAATGAGAGTCAGGTCAAACTTAAGGTCCTGTTGAAATCATCTACATCCTTCCTTATTCTCTGCCTACTTCTTTTTTTCAATTATTGAGAAGGATGCTATTGTCTCCAAGCCACAGAGTGGGCCAAAATATTTGAAAAACACATATCTGACAAATCAAGACCTTTGTCTAGAATATACAAAGAATTTTCAAAATTCAACAAAACAAAACCCCAATTTTTTTAATGAGTAAAACACATGAACACACACTTCACCAAAGAGATACAAACAACAAATGAGCCTATTAAAACATATTTAATCTCATTAGTGATTAGATTAATGCAAAATAAAATCACAATGAGTTATCACTACTCATCTATTAGAATAGTGTAGATAATATTACAATGTACAGTACTACACAGCCAACAATCTTAGTATTTACCCAAGCAGATTCAGTATACATATTCACACACAAAAACCTGAATGTGAATACTTACAGCAGCCCTATTCATAATGTCCAGAAACTGGAAACAACCTAAATGTTATTTAACAGGAGAATGGATAAGCAAACTGTAGTGTATCCATATAATGGAATACTACTCAAAAATAAATATTGAGCCATGTAATAACAGAGATGAAACTGAAACATATTTTTCAAACTGAAAAAAAAAAACCAAAACCAAAAGTCTATATATTATTTAATTCCACTCATATAACATGCTTGAAAAGATAATCTAAAAGTACAGGAATCGGATCAGGGGTTGAGAATGGAGAAAGTATTTCTACAAAGGAGCAGCATAAAAGAATTTTGGGTGCCATAGAACCATCCCACATGGTGGTAAATACGCAACTTTATATATTTGTCAAAGCCATAGAAATAAACATCTTAAAGAATTTACAATAGGCAAAATTTTTACAATATCAACCACATCGTCAAGGGACCCAAAGATGGAATACAGACCATGACAATCGTACTATGTAAAATGTTAACATTAGAGGAAGCTGAATGAAGACTATTTGGTAATTCTGTGTCCTATCTTGCAGCTTTAAAATTATATAAAAATTAAAAGTTTAAAAAAATACCCAGTTGCATCACTATTGCTTAATATAACACCACCTTAACACCCCAAAAAAGAAAGATATAATCGAATAGCAAAGCAAAGTTCCTAAAATTTACTAAATGCAATGTTTAAAACACAAAAAGGTTTGGGCAGTCAATTAGAGCTCCAGAAGTATCATTTTCTATTTCCTTTCCTGACACATTTTAAATAGACAATTAAGAGGGATCTGTCTAGGAGGTGCTCAGGAAAGATTTCTGAATGAATAAATGAGTCAACAAATACAGTAAAACCTTGGATTGTGAATAATTTGTTCTTCTAGTGTTCCACAAGACTAACAAAAATTTCTAATAAATTTTAACTTGATAAACAAGCAATGTCTTGCAATACTAGTATGTGACATCGAACGTCACATGATCACAACTGAGCCAATGGTTCTTGAAATTCGCTTTAATATATGAGTGCTTTGGATTACAAGTATGTTTCTGGAATGAATTATGCTCACAAACCAAGATTTTACTGTACTCAAATTCAACTCTTCATCTTCCCTTAATCCCATGGACTTCTAATTTCACAATTTCGGTTAATAACTTTATTTTCTCAGCACTCCAAGCTCAAAACCTTGGCACATTTTCAACCTAGGTTTTTATCCCAACACTTCTCCCCACCCTCCATATATCAAGCAAGTCATTAACTATGCCATTTCTATCCCTGCTTTTCATTTGCTACTCTTTATCACAATAGTTAAGGCTCTCATAAATCTCCATGCTTGTGGTTTCAATATGACTTCAGATCTCCCCCTTTTGTAAAATGGCTGTCAGATAAATCTTCCTTCCTTACTCTGATAATGGTATAATAATGATCCCAAACTTTCAGTGATTCACCATTTCTTACTAAATAAACTACCACTGCTTTAGGGCATTTAGTGGCTTCCAGTATTTACCAACACAGGCAAACTGAACTGTTCATTATTTCCCAGGACAAACTATCAATTTTCACGGTTTTCATGCCATTGTTATTACTATTCCTCCCACTGGAAAGCGCTGTTCCTGTCTATTCATAAAGATCCAACCATCTTAGTTCCTATTTGTATTCTTCATAAAGTTTTACCTGATTCCCTGAAAAGTAGATGCAACCCCCATCCCCTCCAAAACCCAATACAATTTTGAATTAACATCTCTCATGGATTTCATTAAATTTTTGCCTTATATGATGATTATTTAGCCATCTTATTTATTGCCTCCATTTATATTGCAAGTAAAATGAAAACAGGAGCTATGATTTATCTTTATTTTTAATATTTCTTACTGGACCAAGAAAAGTGTCTGACATGCGGCCATTAAACAATAAATAGTAACAATTAATTAATGGAATGTCAATAGATGAAAAAGTCAGTGTTGACTAAGTTGTAATGGAAGGGAAAGTAAAGTTGGACTAGAGTTTTATTATTAAAAAATAAGTTATTGGGGCACCTGGGTGTCTCAGTCGGTTAAGCATCTGACTTCAGCTCAGGTCATGATCTCATGGTTCATAGGTTTGAGCCCTGTATCTCGTTCTTTTCTGTCAGCATGGAGCCTGCTTCAGATTCTCTGTCCCCCTTTCTCTGCCCCTCCCTCACTCTTTCTCTCTCAAAAACAAACATATTTTAAAAATAAATTATTCCTTTTCTTCTCTAAAGAGAACTTCTGGATAAAATTGACTTCATAGCAAAGAACACCAATGCTTATTCATGATGTCTGCTGGCCACTGGACCCACTATTTTAGTCATAGGCACATTGGTGGCTATCTAGATTTTTGAAGAATCTTCTATGACAGCAAAAGGAGACAGCTAGTCTCCTTCAGTCCTTCCAGCTGACTTTGAGCTCTGGCAATGGCTATCTTGATTTTAAGAATATAAGATATTCCATCAGTTTCCATGTACTGAAAAAAAAGTATTATTAAGACATTTCCTTTATCTCTTTTACATAAAAGAAACTAGACTGTACAGGAAGAACACTAGAGAATTTACCTCAGATAATAGCAGTGTCAGTAAAAAGCACCTGCTGACCCATACAAAATTAAGACATCACATGACACATACATTAAAGATACACATCAAATTAAATTTTAATACTCCAAATGACACTCTTCTTTATTAAGCATGACTGAAAGCAAGAGGCTATGAGTGACAGGTATTTTCCTACTCAGTCATTAGGTAAAGGATATTTTATGACTGCAACATTTTTTTAAAGATACATCAAGAGTTCCAAACAAAGCATGTTTTTTTTTTCTTTTAAAAGACCAAGTCTTTCTTAATGCTATTTTCCTGCTTTGAATATTTTGCATATTTACACAAAATTATTGGAAAAATTTTCACTTAGCTGGACAGATACTGCCTAAAATCATTCATGAACACAAGACAGATAAAGTACCCTCGGTTACTTCTCCTCCTTCATTAGTGGGACACATCAATGGCGTGAGACACACTAGCCTTATTTGTGTGGTGGCTGGTGTTAGAGAAGAACTTAATGCTGAAATAGCAATAATCTACCTCTATGTTACTCAATTTGGCCTTTAAAATGCTGGGTTTAACATTTCCATACTCACCTCCTACTACTTGCATTTCCCTTTAGATAAATGGCAATGGTGGAATTTTTAAGAATTCAACTATATATGGCATTATATTGGATATAGATTCTACGGAGGGCTGAACTGTTCAAAAGTCCTTGTCTAGTAACATTTAGGTAAACTTTTTATATAGTCCTGGGCACATGGGCAAAAACTTACTTCCTTGGCTGGATTATAATATTTTCTGTATGCATCTAGCTCCTTAAATCGTCATCATTATTGGAGCTTTCCCCAAACTCGCCTGTATACTTATATCATCCTCAAGGGTTGCAATAGCTGTCACTAATAAATCCAGAATACACCTGCCCACACAAATTTTGAATTAATTCATGTTAAATGTGTAATAATCTTTAAAGCTCCTATTCGAAATACTGCTGAGCCCTCACTTTAAGAAAAACTGCTATGAAAAAAAGGAAGAGAGTTTTTAAAGGAAGTCTCTAGTGAATCCTTTTGCAAAGTAAGTAATCACATTCTAACTTATCTGTTTTGCAACTTGAGAAACAAGATTCTCGTGCCTGTATCTCCAGTAGAGGAGATGAGAATGAGGCCAAAGAGCATCTCTTGGTTGGCCCAGGAGGAAAGGGTAAGATGAGAGGAGACGGCAGCCGCCCGGGTTCTCTCCCTAGAAAGTTAAATGCCAGCAAGGTTAGGCCTTGCCAATATAAATACAATCACAATGATGGTATAAAAAGACATGTATTTTCACCTCTATTGACTTTTCACGTTCATGGGATAATTATTGTAACATTTTCTTAAAGGGCAAAAAGCTTTTGATGATGAATACATCTCATTACATGGAATTTTACGTGTAATCCTTACATGAATCTCATTGTAATTCAATGGATGAATTACGTGTTAATGCTAGCATAACAAGCCTTTAACCTATTTGACTTAATTACAGGCATATCATCAGATTTACTGGGAAAAGGTTTCTTCCCATGCTCTAAAAAGTCTTTTCACTTTTTTAACCCTTTGATTAAACCTTGGAAGGCAGTATCAGCTTCCATTACTCACAATATGTCTCTTATGCCCACATCCTGTAGACTTCACCTACAGAAACAGAGAGGATAAAACAGAGAGAACATTATTTTGTTTAACTTTGTGAATGTCTATCTCGATGTTGAGGGCTCCCAGTACACCTGGCCCCTTATGAGCAGAGTCTTTTTTTCAAATCAAGAGATGAGGTGAAATAGAATGAACTTGGGCTGGGTCTTGGAAATCTAACTCTGACACTCACTACCAGGGTAGCTCTAGAAGACAATTAATCAGCACGAATCCCAGCTTTCTTCCCTGTTAAACAGATATATTACACTCATTTGCCTACTCACAGGGTTTTGGGTGAAAACCTAACAATGTAATGTAATTGGTGTTTGGAATAGTGTTGCATAAAAAATAAAACACAATACAACTAAAGTATTGATAAGAAGGAAGAGGAGGAAGGGGAGGAGGGGGAGAGCAAAAAGAAGAGGAAGGAGAAAAAGAAGAAAAAGAACAAGAAACAAGAAAAGAGTATTCGACTGTATTACAACAAACCAGCACTTTAAAGAGGATTAATAAATATGCAGTGCATGAACATACAAAAATAAGGAATGAACAGGATAACCAAGGAGCACATGACAGAAAAACCTATGTTAAAAAAGGGATCCCAGAGCTAGCAACTAATCTGAGATTTGAAAGAAAGTAGGAAAGGACTGAAATGAGAATTGTGTAGGGGTTGAACTAGGTAAAAGAAGTAAAACAGACCAGGGACTGGACTCGAGTCCCCTCAATCCTGACCATGAAACCCAGTGTTCCTTCATAGCTGCAACCCTATGCCCCCTGAGTAGCATATCTCGCAGGAATGCAGAAGCAAGATGCTTACCATAGGGGACTCAAATATGAAGACTGGAGAAGACTGAACCAAACTGAACCAGCACTAAGGTGGATCCTAGTAGTGCTGACTTTTCACCAACTTTATCCCTCATTATAATACTAAAAATCATGCCCGGGGTGGAGATTTAACATGCTATTGACACATATGATGTATGATGTAGCGTGTTCTGTCCATTGTCCCTGCATGCCCAACATTCTGTGTCACTTCTTTCCCACCTTACCTCTTTCAAAGGTTTCCGCGGACTGAAGGACCCTTTCCTTTGTGCTGTTTCCCACATGCTCCAACATAAGCCCCAATAAAATCTTGCCTGGAATTTTCACTGAGCCCAGTCGGTTTCTTTGCTCAGAGGGTCCAAGGACCCAAGTCAGTAACAGAGGTAAGAAGTTGCAGCCTTTGTAATAGAGATTATAATTTGTTCCCACTACAAAGTCAGAACCCAGAAAAATTTTGTTGAATGAATGAACAAAAGAGAACATATTTGAGCATAAAGTGGAGACAAGGGTGAGAGGGAGGTGGAGGGTTCAGTTTTAGAATGGTGACTCTAGTTACTATACGAAGAACACGGTAGAGACATGTGGGAGCAAAAAAAACATTGCAGCAAATCCATGGTTTCAGAGAGACAGAGAAAAACTTGACTGTAGATTGGAAGTGAGGCATGAGGATAGTCTGAGGAAAGGCTTAAGGAAACACAGACATCCCTATTTTAACAAGGATGAAGGCACTAAGTAGAGATTCTAAACCTCCCTCCCAGTTACAGAAACATATGAGAAGTGTTAAATAACAAAAACTCAACAGAGTAAATGTAAAGATCCAGTTGTCTTTATTCAATGATTCATGAACCAGGCAGTATCCCATCTAACAAAGAGAAGGGCACTCCAAGGAATTGGATAAAATAGAAGGCTTTTATAGGCAGAAACAGGGCTGGACATGGAAGATACTAGCAAAAGAAAAAAAAAAGGATTATTTCAGACAAGTTCACCTTCCTTTGGGGGAAAGGTGGGGGTCTTAGCATGCAGACTATCTCACTAGTGCTGATCAGGAAATTCTAGACAGAATGGTTTAAAATAATCCTGGAAGAGACTGAACTGCAATCAGGTTAGGTATTAAATTTTGGTGGGGCTTAACATAAGTAGCTCTATGTTGGGCCTGTTGTCCTTTTTAACAATTGCTCCCTTTTGATCAAACTCTTAGCCTGCGAGTTGTGATAAAAATTAAGGCATTAATGCATTAGCACCATTCTCAACTACTGCTTTACAGTTCTCACAGCTTTTGTTGATCCTGGGTTTTTTGGTTGAATTTCTGTGGTATTCACAGATCATAAATTCAGTCATAGAATTTCTTGGTTGGTCATTCTCTTCATTCCATGTTTCATGTTCCAGTCTTAAGTAGATCATCTGATTGGTGGTCAGTGGCTGCAAATATGCACTTAAAGCTTTTGAAAGAATACAATGCACCAGGAAGATTATTATGATAACTATAGGTAGGATAATTCCCAATGGTTGGGAGCATTGTTTATAAGACCTAAAACAATCAAAGAAAGACGTCATTGAAGAAGTTGCCATTTTAAGCCAAACTGGTTTGCTCAGTGATCTAATATAACTGAGTTTCAGCTTCCCCAGAAGTGTTAATCCTGGTACAGCAGGTAGTGTTAGTCATAGTACAGATACCTCCTTGCTTAGCTAAAAAATAATCATGTTTCAAGAACAATTTTTGGCCAGAGAGTCCAAGGATCTTTTCTGGGCAATGTCTTAGCAATAAAATCTGTAATGTCTCTAAGTGTTGAGATCCTTTTGATCATATTCTTATTTCTATTTACTCCTGAACCATGGGTCTGTCAGATTTTTAGCACATATGGGAGGAGAGTCTCCTACTTTGAAATAAAAAAGACATCTTAAAAGCCTTACAAAGATGGGTGCTGCCTTACAAAGAGTGAGATCTTTTAGTGAGTGAGGTCAAATCTGATCTAGATAATCATGGGAATATGGGGGTGCAAATGTACTAAGATTCATGTAGGTTGATGTGTCCAGTTGGGTACACTCTTCTAAGGGGTGTCAATTGTAGTTTACAATGACGTTGCAAAGAGAAATTGGTCATAGTGAAGACGAGGGGATCTCTCGCACCATGGCAAATCCAGCAATCTGAAAGTTTACCCCACTTAGCAATGACCTAGGAGATATGGACAGGGCATTATCTTTCCAGCCAATACCAGAATAAAGAAAAGAAGAAGAAAGAGAGGATTTGGGATTTAATTAAAGAATGAAGTCTCGATCCATCTTCTTGAATGGAAGCAGTCTATTTTGATGCCATCTACTTCTCTTCTTCATCAATTTGATTCACAGACCTCTAGCATCTGGATAGGACTAGATGTCAGGTGGGGCCATCTTTAGCTGTGAGATGTGTATGCAAGGCTCAATATATTCTACTTTTGCAGCAGTGTAGTGGGCAGGAGTATTTCATAAGGTCCTTTTCAATGGAAGTAAATGTTGTCTTCCTGTGATGACCCTTCTAGTACACCCATCACCAGGCTCCAGACTGTGATCGACAGGACCTTGCACTGGGATACAGAAAAGCTTTCTTAATCTGTTGGTTTTATGCTTGAGCATAAGACATTAAAGACTTAACAGCAGCTGGTCATAATAGCATGAGACAGAAAATCAGCAAAAGGATGATAGACATTGGTCTACCAGTGACTATTTCATGTGATGTGACTTTTTTTTCCAAAGGGGTTACTGTGAACATTCAGCAAGACCAAAGACAATACCCTAAGCCAGGGGAGTTCAGTGGTTTTGACATGTTTAGTAATTTTAAGTTTGAGGATCCCATTAGTTTTCTCAACCTTGCCTGATGATTGAAGGTAGGAAGGACAGTGATCATTCTACGAGGTTTGCTAGATTTTCATGAAGGCTTGTATGATTTGTCTGGTGAGGTAGGTGCCCAGAGACTGTGGAAGGTGTATCCCAAATTGGAAACACATTTTCTAACAGTTTCTTGGCCACAGTAAGCGCATCAGACTTGCAAAGCTTCAGTCCACCTGGAAAACACACATATAATAACAAGAACATATTGACAACCCATACGAAGAGGCAGCTGAAAGCAGCCCAGCTTCATGTGTTCAAAGGGTCCAAAGGAGGAGTTCTGAGGCCACTGGGGACAAAAATAGTTTTTCCAGGATTATGGATGTGGCAGGCCAGATATTGCTAGTACTGTTTCTGCAATTTTATAGATGTCTCCCAACCAGTATTAGCTCATAATCTGAATCATCTTGAATGCATTATGATGAGTGAAGGAAAGCAAAAATGGAAAAATGAGGTTTTCCAGGGGGCTTGGAAGAACCAAGAGTCTGTCTTCTGTTTTCCATAGCCTTGGTTGTTCATTTAATTTACAGCCATTGTTTAACTATCTTAATTTCCCTGATTCAGGAGCAGGATGTTGCCGCATTACAAGGAAATCAGGATGGCAAAAGTCTAGCAATGAGGGGTCATTTTTTGCAGAAGCAGGATGGACTTCATCCACATGTGCCATAATCTTTATAGGTTCTGTTACTGCTGCCTTTGCACAAAAGTCAGCTAGAACATTTCTCATACTCAGACTCAGTCTACTATGAATCTCAGTTTTCATGACAGCAATTTCAGAAGGTAAAAGAAAAGCAGTAAGAAGATCATTTACTTGCTGCCCATTTTTGATTGGACTTCCAGAGGATGTAAGAAAACCCATTTCTATAACATCTCCCAAATCATGGACAAACCCAAAAGCATACCAGTTATCAGCGTAAATATTTACAATTTGTCTTTCTGATAATGAGCACGTTTGGGTAAGGCACGGAGCCCTGCTTGTTGCATGGATTTAGCTTGTGGGAGGTTTCCCCTTTTGAGTAGGTCATATTGAACGGTAATAGCATAACCAGCCTAGGAATTCCTTTTTTCCTTTCTAAGTATCATCCATCAACAAACAACTTTAGATCAAAATTAAAGGGGTAACTTGTAAATCAGGACATGATGTCACCAAATGGGACCTTATTACCTTTCAGCTGCAGGGCTTCCCTTCCTCAGGGAGATATAGTAACAAGGCAGGATTAAGGAGTTGCAATGTTTAAGATGTAGATTAGGTTATGAAAGCAGAAGGATCTCATAAGAAGTTACTCTATCTATAGAGAAATGTTGGGTTAATTCAGAGTTAAGAACAGAAGTTGTCAGAGTTGGACAGCATGTAAAGTTTGCAAATAAATATCATTTTCTAGGGTCATATCTGCTGAGGCTTCCACTACCTTTGCAGCTGTAGCTATAGTCTTTAGACAGCTGGGATAGGCACAAGCAATTGAATCAAGTTGTATGCTATATTAGGCAATAAGCCTGTGTTTATTACCATGTTCTTGAGTGAGAATTCCCAGGGCTGGCTTATCCCTTTCATGCACAGAGAAATTGAAAGGTTTTGAAGAGTTAAGTGGCCCTAAGACAGGTGATTCTTGCAGTACTTGTTTTACCTAATGAAAGCCTACTCATGTTTTTCTTCCCAAGAGAAGGGCTCAGGAACTGAGATTTTAATAACTTCGTTGAGTGAGGAAACTATAGGGGAAAAATTAGGAACCCATAGTCTGCAATAACCAAACAAGCCTGGAAATCCACAAAGCTGTCCCTTAGTTGTGGTCTAGGAAAGTCCTGGGTTAGTGTAATTCTTTTTGGAGACAGCTGAAGTCCTTCAGTGCTTAGATCATGACCTAGGTAATGAACAGTGGCTAGAGATAATTGTGATTTCTCCTTGGAGACTTTGCGTCCCTTTTCAGCTAACAGTTGCAGTACATAAAAGGAATCTTTTGTGGACTCCTCTTTGGTAACTGAACACAACCAGAAGTCATCTACATATTGTAAAAGGGTCAATTTCCAAGGGGAACTGGAGAGTGTTTAAATCTCAGCGAAGTATTTCAGAGAAATAAGAAAGAATTTTAGAGGACCCTTGAGGCATGACTGTCCAGGTATATTGGCAATTGTTTCAAATAAAGGCAATAGATATTAACTGTTGGGGCCCACAGGGATTCTGCAAAGGGCTGAACAGAAGTCTACAGCAGTGAACCAACTTGAGTCTGGAATAACTTGCCACAGAAAAGTGCTTGGGTTTGAGAGGACTAGGAAATGGAGAATAACTATCCTATCAATACCTGTGAAATCCCATAGTCCATAAGGTTTCTGGGCCAGTAAGCTGTGTGTTACAAGGACAAGTACAGGGAATAGATAGCCCCTGGACAATTAGATCTTCTACTATGGGTGTGAAAGTAACTTAGGGACAGGTTTACTTACATCTATATGACTCTTATGTATGAAGTCATTCAAGGAGAATTTGCATAGGACCTTTGAGGACAATCTCTTTTTGCAGTGTCCCAGTTAATTACAGCTGAGACATCAATCTGTGCACCAGCATTTTGATGATGGACCCCAACGGGGATGCAATATGGGAGGCCCAGGTGTTGTTTGGGGTCTCTGGCCTTGGAGATGTGGTAGTTATAAAGTTAATAGCTTGGCAGATTTTTTGTTCATGATACTGCTCCAGGGTCCTTTCAAAATGTTCAGCTATAGTCATGAGTTCAGTCAGGCTGGTGGCCTCCTATCCTATCTTCTACCTTTTTATCAATCCAAAATCTCAGGAGATAAACCACTTACAAAGAGGGCAGCTACAGTAGACTAGGTGACCTTATTTATCATATGAAACCCCAAATGCTGTAGAAAAAAAGGAATACCAGAGGGCTTCAAAGTCTGCCATAGAGTCATCTTTTTTTGTTTGTTTGTTTGCAAGTTTGTATAATAGACCAGTCAGTGTTGGCATCGAAGACTCTAGGAATGGCTTATAAAATTTGGGTGTTATAGTGCAAGTTTTTTATGGTCCCTGGATCTTGACTATTATCCTTGGGGTTTTCCCATCATGGTTCTTGCATCCATTACTTGGGCTTCACCAGGTCCTACCAACATGCATAAAAACTGATAAAAATCTGGAAGTATGGGGTTATAGGTCTTAATAATGACTAAAATCTTCAAAAAGTGTTGAGTTTCCTCTTTATGTTTAGGAAATTATTTAACTCTGGCCCTTAATTGAGTCTTTGACCACAGGTGAAGGATACCTGAAGAGATTCATCTATAACTTTGGGTAGTTTTATTTTAAAAAGTAACTGTTTAGTAGTATCTTCAGAGTGGACAGGAGGTTCAGACAGAGAATTAGTAAAACATGAGTATTCGGGTAAAGAAAGAATGGGAGGAGGAGGAGGAGGAGGAGTCGCATCAGTCCTATTGTCTGTTGTTTTAGGTACCTCTTGTATCTTTAATTTTTCATTAGCCTTCTGTAATGAATCCTTTAATGAAGCTATTTTGGAATTTTGAAGCCTTTTGGAAGCTTCTGCATGCCAGTTAAAGTAGACATCTCATTCTATTTGTTCAACTTGGGATCTTTTCCTCTCAAGTGCATTTCTTAAATGAGCAATGTTGTCTAATTGGAAGATTCCCCATAATGGCCATTGTAACTCTAGGTTATTTTTAACAAAATTTTGCCATTTTGCTAGGTATCTGAAGCTTCTACGACTATAGTACTTAAACATAAAATAAGCAGATATGTCAGAAAGTAGCACACTCAACCCTTGGATATAAAGGATCTCATTTCATCTATCTAGGCCTTTGGGTTTCTTGGAGTCAAACTAATATGTGAAAGGGCCTATCACAAGAGTCTTCTTAAGGTGATAAGCTCTCTAACAACCTTTAAATTCTCAACCTGTACCCATCATTGTTTGAGGCTTTTTTGACCTCTTAGATTCCCATTAGCAATCAGTCCTTATTTAATATTCACCTGAGGCCTCCCATTGGACTCAGTCCAGCCCAAATTGGACCAGTCCAGTTTTTAAGTTGGATAGAGTCCTACTCTGATTGGTAGCTACCAAAGCTGCTGTAAGTCTCCTTCAGTTTCACTGCTGCCACCAAATCCATTAAAGGCAAAAATTCCACCAAGTAAATATAAAGATCTAATTGGCTTTATTCAACAATTCATGACTGAGGCAGAATTTCATGCAACAAATAGAAGGGAGCTCTGAGGAGTTATACAAAATGGACAGTGTTTGTAGGCAGAAATGAGGCAGGACAAAGAAGTTACTAGCAAAATAAAAGGAAAAACATTTTCAGGCAAGGTCTTTTTCCCTTCAGGGAAAGGGCAAGTGTCCTATCATCCAGATTACTTCACTAGTTCAATCAGGAAATTTCAGACTGATTGGTTTAAATTTTCACTCCTGAGGGAGGCTGCAACTGCACTTAAGACAGGTATCAAGTCTTGGTGGGTCTTAACATAAGTGACTCCATTTTGGGTTTGTTGTTCCTTTTTAACAGAAGAAAGGCCAAAGTCTTAGTGTGTCAGAAGACACTTCCTGAAATAGGTTCTCTTAGCTGTGTCCTGAAGGATGAAGAGGAGATCACCAAGTGAACAGGACAAAGCGGCAGAAGAACTTATTTCTCATGCATCTGCAGGCTATATTTCACGTTATGGTGACTACAGTCTTCTTGCTGAAGATCTGCCCTTTGACCGGGAGCAGTTCTCCTCCACTTACTCATTCTAGAGCCTGGGCTGAAGGGCAGCCCTGGGATTTCTCCTCAGGGCAATAGCAGAAGCACAAAAGGACTGCAAGTCCTTTGGAGTCAGCTTGGAATCTGTACACTGTCACCTCTGCCCATGTATCTATCGTTGGCCAAAGCAAGTCATGTGACCATGGCCAGAGTCAAGGGGCGGGGGGCAAGGAGCTGTACTTTGCCTTTAGTGTCAGGTATCACAAAGGTTACATAGCAAAGAGCATAAAAACGGGCCCAGCTGAGGGTCAGCGAAGAATGGGCTCAATAATTCCATCTACCAGCATCTGCATGAACTTCCAGAGAGAACCTGCATGAACAGAAGTCAGTTTCAGATTTATAGCACAATGGAGGGAGGAAATAGAATGAGAAACTGGGATGAAGAGAGGTGGGCATGGGCTTTGTGAAGGGCTTATTTTATGTCATAAGATGTAAAAGTGCTACAGTGCAAACAA
Source organism: Panthera uncia (assembly GCF_023721935.1). Lineage (NCBI taxonomy): Eukaryota > Metazoa > Chordata > Mammalia > Carnivora > Felidae > Panthera > Panthera uncia. Next base: position 32,802,386 of record NC_064812.1, read on the forward strand.
GCACAGGGTGCTGTGGGAGCAGATGAGGGGCAGACGGGCTCCTAACCCAGTCTTAGAAAGTTGTCGGGAAGGTCTACCAGGCAGAGTGGTATGGGCCAAGACTGGAACTGCAAGTCTTTTAACAAAGCTGGAACTCATTGATGGCAGGCATAGTGTCTCTGCAGTGTTATAATGTATATTTGGGAAGGGTTTATGCTTAAGCAAAGCAGCCAGGCTCTTCTGTTGTGGTTTGGTGGATGCTGGGAAAGGTCCTCTACCCCCAAAATAACCCCTCAACACATCTAGAAAGCCAATGGAGTCCAGGGTGTGTTGCATCAAAACAGAGGAGAGGACTGGGAGTCTGGCTTCATGCTGGGCTCAGCCCAGCCCACCCAGTGGCAGGTGCTCCAGTGGGATTAAACTGTTTGTTCTCCTGTCAGCAGGCTAGTTAATCCTCCAAAGCCTTGCCAGGGATATTCACACAGTAAACACTCCGCTCTGTGAGAGTTGTCCTGTCAAAAACCAACAGAGTTGATTCCCCTGCAGATCTGAAAACCTCTCTCAGCCCTCTTTCTCTGCAATTACCAGAGGTGATAATTGATCTCCCAAAATGATGCCAGATTTCACAGAAGGTTTATTAATTCCTCCCCCTTAGAAGCCAAGTAAAAGTAGTGTGTGTGTGTGTGTGTGTGTGTGTGTGTGTGTGATTGAGTGAGGCCAACAAACTCTAGAGAGTTGCTTGAGGTCACACAGAGTCAGTGGCTCAATATGGATTAGCAAACCTCATGGCCTGTCTCGTCCCCAATCCTTTTTATCAAATCACTGAACAAGTTGCCATATGAAGAAAACGTTAAACAGCATTAACCTCTGATAAGTTACATTTATTTTCTTGTACATTTGGCATTTATTTTAGTTGTTTCAATTTGTGTGGCTTAGTATATAAAGTTCTGTATGGTTGCCCTCTGAATTCTGAGTCTTTTATTTCTGTTGGCATTTCCCTTAGTTCTTGGTTAAAGTTACTGTTTTCCACTTCCATAAAAGTTGTCTCAAAAACTGTCCTTGGCTTTGGTGTCACCGAAATGTGGAATTTAGCAGGATTTTCTCCACTCCACACTAAGACGGAAGGAAGGTCTTTTCAGCATCAGCCATTCTTGGCCAACTGATTTGAATGTTTCCTGGGAGAAAAAAATTATTTTAACTCTGATCTCCTACATTTTTTTTGGTGATTTTTCTCTCCAGTGAGAACCTACAGCCTTTAAATATGCCCTAACATTTTCCCCACTCCCAATATAGTTGGTGTCTGTTTAAATCTTTCGTGCATTTCACTTCTGTGCATGCCTGCAGCTAATTTTTTATGCAGGGCTGTGGGTGTTGACTTCAGTATAGCTGGACACAGTAGTCTCAGGGCCATTGGAGAGACTGTTTTCTGGAAACAACAAAATGACCCACAGAAAATAAAGGGCTTCACTTGATACAATCTAAGTAGCCCATACGTATATGCTTTGCACTAACTGCGAAACGTATGTGGTGAGATTCATAGATTGCCTGAGTACAAATGAGCGTAGAGATGAACTCAATTCACTTTGCCATACCATTTTTTCCAAAAGACTGAAGTTCACTTGAGAAATATGAACAGTTCTCTATTTCTAAAGATAACTGTTTAAATGGTGGTCATGTCGAGCTGGACAAACAAAACAGCATTACAGTTTCCAATAATGTGGCTTATCATAAAATAGCCCAGTTTCTAAATTGGAAAGAAAATCGCTACATGTGATTGTGATGACATAGTCCTTAATGAGCTTCATGGCTATCCACATCTAGGGACATTCTTGCCTGCTGTGCTAGCATTGCTGGAACCAGAGTGAGGTGGCAGCCTCAAGGGCAAAATTGAAGGGTGTGCCAACAGCTCAGTAGCTAAGATAAATATTTTAATGCAATATTTTACAAACAAAAATAATTGCCAAAAAATCCACAATGAACAATGTATCAAAATTGATTGATCAAAATGGATTGAATGTAAAGTTGCTGCCCTTTAGATAGGTGCAATCCCACAGGATGGGATGAAAGGCAATCAGTTTGAAATGTATGGTTATTGGGGCAACATTCTATATATTCTAAGGGACTTTAGGGAGGGGGAGGAGAGAGACAGAAACAGACAAACAGGAGAGAACCTATGCTTATTCAATGTTGTGTTTTATCTACCTTAGAGTAAAGGAGATTGGGAAATTGGAGAAGAGAAAGGCTAAAGGAAAAGGATAAAGAAGTTTTACAGATGCTCAAGGCCATCGTTAACCTTGATCTGTTCTATCTACTTAGGGTCCCCTACTCTGAAAAGGAGATGACATTCCCTGGCTTCGATCTGTGCTCTGCAATTGGCTTCATTCCCTTATTCATCAGCATCATACCCTGGGAACTATCATCATGTTCATGCCATAACTCAGTGCTCACTGAGGGACTGGCTTTCAGGCCAAGGGGATGTGGAAAGTGACAATAGCTGAGGTAATTAGGCAAAAATATCTGGATTAAATTGTCCTGAGAACCATCTTGTGGAATATATTAACCATTAAAATTATATTTGGAGACAGTGGAGTAAAAAATGTTTGTTATGAAAAGATCGGGTGTTATCATGTGTGCCGGATAATATTCAAGCGTGAAGTGTTACCCATCACAGTCCCACACCCAAGCATTGCTCAGGGAGAGGGGGTCCCCGAGCAGAGGACAAGCGTGTGTCCCACATAGGTCAAGATGAGGCCACTGTCTGGGGGTGCTTGATATTTTATTAATTTTCACTGCTGAGAACTTCAAATCTTTTCATTATTAGTATATTTTACTAACTTTGTGCCCTCAGGCTTTTCAAGTAAAGGGCACGATTTTTAAAAATTAAACTTTAAATCATCACACATTAAAATTTTTTCATTACCATGAGTATATTTAAAAATGGGGTGCTGAGGTTACCACATAAATCTCCCAAACTGAAATGAGCTAAGGAGAAAATGTTTCTTTAAGAAAGGGAGACCCTGGGCAAACAAATCAGATCAAAGAAGACAGGGTCCACCCTGGTTCAATCTGACTGCCTTTATGTCTGATCAGCCAGATCCAGTGAATGGATTCATAAACCCATTTCATTCATTCATTTCATTCATTCAACAAATATTTATTGAAGGTCTACTATGTGTCAAGCACTGAACTAGATCCTGAACAAAACAGACCTAGTCTCTGCTCACATAGAGTTTACAGCCCGGTGCAGAAGCCAGGCTTTGAGAGAATCATCTTCTGAATAAATGTAAAAGGATATATAATTGGGGGACCTGAACTAAGCTCAGGGTCAGGGAAGACTTTACTGAGAAAGTGAGCTGTATGTTTATACCTGGATGGATACATCAAGCTAACTTAACGAGAGGGTGCCTATATGGAAGTAGGGGAAGCTTTTGAGAAGAGGTGCAAAGAAAAAGTCTATGATAATAGAGAATGGCAAAAAATATATATATCTTTTAAGGTTTAAAGCGAATACAGAAAAGAAGCAGGAGACGTAGGCAGGTGTGAGTTAACACAGAAACTAGAGCTTACAGAAAAGGGAGAAGAGCCAGACAAATGAACATGTAGAAGGTGCATCTGGAAAATCTGAGAAAAGCTCACCAATGGCTTCAGCCTGGAGTACTGGAGTGTGAATAGGGAAATGAACTCTCAGGGAAAGTTGTAAAGCCCATCTCAACAGAGTGAGAATTTCCAGAAAGGTTTGTGAAGATTCCCCATATCTGAATCCCACTGCTGCCTGAGGATAACAGCATCCCATTCATTTCTGCCTTTCAAATCTCAAATAAGTCCTGTCATTGGCAATTTCTAACCCAGGACCATGAAGAAAAGGGAATTCTAGAAACTGTTGCTCCCAGTCTTAGGCAGAAGAATGGCGTGGGAACAGCAAAGCACGCACAGACCATGTAGGGCTTTTTATGCAGCCCAGAATGTGAGATTAAATCCTAAAACCAATGGGAAGCCATTGCAGGAGTAGCATGATTAGCAGTTGATTTCCTTCATTTACTCTGGCTGTGCTACCTACCACAGATTAGAAAGTAACCAGGGAGAAGCAGAAAGACAGGTTAGAAGATGGTTGTAAAGCAGGACATGATCATTTGAGCTAGAGTAGAGATTGAGAGAAGTAGAAGAGTAAGATGTAAAGTAGGACTTTGTTAGGAACTAGACAAAGGTGGTGAAGCTGAGAAAGGGGGCTGTAGAAAGGTGCATGGGTGTCATGACTGGTACAAGTCTTGCATTCTGCAGACTCAGAGACCATCAAGAAAGCAAGGGCTTCAGGTCAATTTGCTGAAGTCCATCCTTCCTTCTGACTGATTCCTGTCTTTCTTTAACACCATGTTCATTAGGTGGAGGTTCTCGGGAATTATAGCGTGCACACTTTTCTTTTTTTTTACTGCAGACGGGTTGTAGTGGGAGCAGCACACTAGACAAGAAGTAGGACAAGCCAGGTCCAGCATGTGGTGAAGACAGGTCCCTGCTTCCATAGCTGTATCTGGATCAGTAGTCAGAAGACAAGTTTAGAGATGGGTAAAATGGGAGCTTAAAGGGGATTTGAAGACGGTGAGAAGAAACCTTATCTCTGTGTGGATAGAGAAGGAGATACTGCAGGCAGGGAAGCCAACGCTTCTCACCATGTCCTTGATCTGTCTTGGAAGCTCCGTGGATTGGCAGGAGCTGCCTCACTTCGAGAGGAGTGCTAAGATAAGTTAATTATATGTTTGTATTTGATACCATGTGTTAGAAAAAATGCCAGCTTTTACCGTTCAGCAACGTAGCTATTGCAAATGAGAAACGCTGATGGTACAAGTGTGCCTTCTTCTAAGTAAATTTGACTACCGGCTCTCAAGTTTATAAAACTTTATCAAAGTAGTCGGAAGCTAATGTCTTCCTGAAACCCTGAACTTAGAAATTTTGTGAATCACATGTGAGATGCTGAGACCTACCTGCAAAGTGTAATGTTGCCATCTGGCATATTGATGGAGATTAATGACCTAAGGCGTGGTTTAAGTTTGTAAACCAAGAAAGGGTGCAACAAAGCTTTGCTGGGTTTGAGTGTGGAGTCAAGGAACTGGCAGAAAGAAGAAAAATATTTATAAGTCCACCTGACCCAAGAAGAAAATAATAGGGAGGGGGGGACAGCTAACACCCAGAAGAAAGGATATCCTCAAGTTAAGAAAATGCCTTAAGGAAAAAGCAAGTTTCTAGTTTAGAGCTTTCCACAGCTACTATCTCATAATGTAGAGATACAGTATGAGGTCCAGTAGCTGTAGAATTGGCAATATCTGAACTACTTTTACCCCCAAATACTTCTGATCTCCCCTGTGGTGTGTTTTCCTTTGAAGAATTTATTTTTAATTTTATAACGAATTCCAACCAGAAGTAGCATTCACCTTCAAGAACTATGTCTTATAAAAAAAATCATTGTAAGATACACAGTTGTGTTTTATAAACACCTTATAGGCATGTTGTAGGAGACACATATGTATTCTTATGAAAAGGGGTAAGTAATCAACCTTCTCTAAAATATCACAGAACTATTAAACCATTATTTCAATTTTAAAATAAAAACATGAGGTGCAGTTACAGAAATTGATTCTTCATCACTGTTATTCAAAACTGCAATGCCTCTCTCCTCTTTATAACTCCTTAATATATAGTTGTCAACCAATGAAGCATGAAGCATTCAATCAAATTACTTTCAAATATAAAATAACAATGTATTTTGAAAAATCAATTTTATTTCCTGTACTGAAAGCAAATTTTCAAAAACTGTAATGGGTTATTCAAACTCAGAAGGACCAATACTAAAGATTTTAGAAAAAGATTAGTGGCAGCACCTAAAATAATTTTTCAGTTGATGAATGATGCAAAACCATTTTAGAGGGACCTGTTTGCATCTTGAGTGGGATCACGGTGGTTTCTATCATGTTGAAAGCGTTATGTATTAATGCCTGATGGTGGTCTGAGTTTATGAACCCTCATCAACCTCTTAATAACATCCCCAGATCACATTCCTGCTGCATTTCTAATGTTTTACTTATGAAAAATAGCACAGTGGTAACAACCTCCAAAGTATTTGCAAAGATTAAATGAAACAATGCATGTAAAGCACTTAACACAATACCTAACACAAAGCTAATGCTCAGTAAACAATTGCTGTCATTATTATTTGACCTTCCTGCCAGCCAGAGAAATTCAATTAGCTGGAACAGGAGTACAACTTTCTGACTGGGGGTTGAGTTCTCTCAATAATTTATACTCTGTCATCTCCATCTAACAACAATAAAAGACAGTCAACCCCAAATCAGCTAGTTATCATTTGCAGGTGAATTTCAAAGAGATATAAGTTATCTGAATGTCCTAAATCTGAAAGGATTTATTAAAATGGCTCCAGGTTTTTAAACTTCAAAAAAGTACTTAAAAAGCCACAATAAAAAAAAAGCCACAATAATCTGTGCTATCTGTGGGAGCTGAATCAAAAGACAGGGTTTGTAGTCTTATTTACATGGTAAGTCATATGGGACCATTAGACCCACCAGAAGACCTCTTCATGCAGATATGTTTTGATCTATAAAATAGAGATATTAATTATATCACCTCATGCACAAATTTCCAGAGTGCTGTGAGGCTGAGTCCCAATAACCATGGTTCTCTTCTCTTGCTTCTTCTTCTCTTCTTTTCTGCAATTCAGCACGCCTAACTAGCCACCACAGTTGAGTGTTTCCAAAATAAGCAATGTTTTTGGCTCCCACTGGCAACAACAATGAAATCAAAATGGCTTGAGTGGTAAAGGCACTGTATTATTTAAGTATTAGAAATATCCAGAAGTAGATCAGCTCCTGGACTGTTTGGATAAGTGTTCAAGCTCTGTTTCTGTACAAGTGCATTGTTGCTCTGCCCTCCTTCAAGGTCAGCCTTGTCCTCAGGCTGGCTTTCCACATAGGGCAAAAGGCCTCACCAAATCCAGGTGTTTACATCCACACACATGGCTCCCTACCCAATCCTCCCCCCGCAAGGAAACAAGACTTTTCTTTCCCTACCCATCAAACGCAAGCCCTGAGCTTCACTTTGACTGGGCCACCTTGTTCTGTGCCATCCTGCCAACCAATCCTATGGCAGGAGGGTGAAATTCTACTGATTGATTTAGAGGGTAAAGGCAGAATTACCACTACCCACAGCAAGGCTGCTACATGGTGAGGTATGATGGATGTTAAGACAACACAAGTTGTACTGCTTGTTAGATTCTGCCACAGGGGCTAGAGAGTAGCTTTGAGGGGGCGTACAGAGATTCTTTTGTGACCCACGTCTGTTATATGCACCACCTCTGAGGTCTACTCAAGTTCTGGATTGCCAAAGGACAACCTGAAAGATACATTTCTTTCTTTGCTAAACATTGGCACTCCTCTAACAACAGCTCATTGTCCTGAGACCAAACTTGTTTACTTCTTCCATTTCCTCTTCACTTGAGATGAATTCTTTTCATAAACTGCCCTTATACAAACAGGCTCTTGATTAATCCCTCAGACTGCTGGGTATGTGGCTTACACTGGTGTCTCACACCCCTGCAGTACATGTGTACTGAAACCGTATACGGCAATGGATAATTTTATAAGGACCAATCAGGATTCAAAGTTCCTGGAGAAAAGTCAATGAATGAGTAAGAAAACATAAATAGCAATCATATGGATTCTTTCTTGGATGGATTTCAGCACACAGGGCCATGTGTGTCCATTTTTTTTTAAGAGTATGATTTAGGAAATGCTATAATATCATATTGCACTTTGCCTGACCCTCATTTTTTAGATGGGGAGAAATAACCCAAAGACCTTCAGGTCCTGAAATTTTCTCAAGAGTTTTCAAAAATGATTTAGAACTTGAAGGATATACTTTAACATGTTTAAATCATTTTCAAAAGAATTACTTTCCTTTGTGGAATTTAACTGAAAAGGTAATGTGCTCATTTCTTTCCCATGCATTTAATGTGTCAAAATTACCATTTTGCTATTCATCTTGAAAGGAAGAAATGCAGATCACCTATCAAAAGGAAACACAAACATACACATACACACACACATGAGCTTAAGGGGAACTGAGGTGTAAATACACACACACACACACACACACACACACAGGGATGTGTGTGTGTGCATACATACATACATGTATGTATGTATATATATTTTCAAACTTTCTCAGTCTACCCAAGCTATCCACTTAACAGAATTATATGCCTCTTTCTCTCTCTCTCTCTCTCTCTCTCTCTCTCTCTGTATATGTGTATGTGTTTAGAGAATTTTGAGTCTTCTATAAAAGGTGTGTAATCTTTTTGAGCTAAGAACCCCTTTGGCTCTCTGGTGACATGCTTAATATATTCAATGCTAAGATTGCTAAGGACTGAATGTTTGTATTTGCAAGTAAGATAACTAAGGTGCAGAGAGCAGGGGTAACTTGCATCAGCAGCTACAGTTAAGGAGTACTTGGTTTTGGTTTCAGTTTTGTGACCCTCAAATACATGTAATTGGACTAACCATAATCATCGCTTCAGGACATGCCACCATTACTATTCTAGGCATTGCCTTCTTTACTTTATGAAGTAAGTAAAATAAAATAATGAATATCTATAAACACACCTCTCAACCCAAGGACTTAACATTGACAACTTATATCTATCACCCCTATCTTATCCTTTTCCTTCCAACCTGAGGTAGCCAGAAGGTTTGTCTACCTTTACACACATAAGCAAATGCACCTGCACACACGTATACACACATACACTTTTTTAAAAATCATGTCTAAATATAGGCATGCTTATACAGCCTTGTTTAGTTTTAGTAGTTTTTAACTTTATTATACAATAGGCAATCTTCTGGAACTTATGTTTCACACTCAACATCGCATTACTAGGAGTTATTCATCCATATTGCTGAATATACCTATTGTTCAATCACTGACCAAAAAAAAAGAAAACATAGAAAGTGGAGCTGTATACTGGCTATAGGAAATAAGTATGAGCCCCAACCTCCTACCTGAAAGACCAGCACTTGCTTCCCTGTCCTAGAGCTGCCACTCTTTCCCGGGAGCCCTGAATCACAACAGTAGGTGGCTGCCAACCATATCTTTGGATAGGGCTGGCCTGTTATCTGAAACATGTAAATAAATCAGCATTTGGCATCTCTGGCCTGGTGGACAGAAAAAGAAACTCCAGCTCCCAAAACTGTACAGAGACCTGGGGAAGGAGCCGACCTGGGGAGGAAGGTAGTTCAAAATCACAACAGATTGGGCTGTGAGGAAGACCATCATAATTCTTCACTTGAGCTAAGACCAAAAGCCAAGCATGGCTAGACCTTTGGGGGCAGGACTCACTGCCATGTTGCTATGGTGATTCTTCCGTCAGCTCAGATGCTTCCTCTGCCCTCTAGCAGAGCCCAGCCACCAAGATGGGAAGCGGGAAAAGTCAAAGGGAGGAAAAGATAGGATTGCCAAAGCGAGGGACAGAAGAATTCTACTGTGGGTTGACCATGAAATGAAAACCCCCTTCTTCCTTGTGTGCATACATATGTGTGGGTCTCTGTGTGCATGTGACCACACTGGAGAGAGAGAATGTGGGGTGGACTCTCTGCTATACACCCACCATTGGAATGTAGCTTTGATTAATTCACTCCAGACTGTACCCTCTTCCCAAATGATGATTACTAGCTCAGGTAACTCCGAATGTTGCCAAATTTCTGTTTTCCTGGACTATGAAGGTATCTTATATGACTAGCCTCTTCCACAACACACACACACACACACACACACACACACCCCATACATGCTTCTGCCATCTTTTCTAAACAAACAACAGATTGCATTGCTGCTGTTCAGAATATTATGCCAGGAAAACAGGGAGAAATTTTTAAAAACTTCTTTATCAAGATTCAGACCAAATGTATGTGCCTACCGAGTGATATACTGCACAATTATAAGTGCTTCATAAATGTTCAAGCTTATACCTACCTGCAAAGATTCAGGGAAATTGTTGCCCAGCCTTACTCTCTGGAAAAGGGCCATATGAGAAAGTGAGTCATATTTGCCATTTGTATAATACATTCCAGAATGCTCGGCAAGCATCCTCTTTAAGGTCACTTATAATCCCCATTTTACAGATGGACAGACCTTTTTGTGTGAGGGAGATGGACAATCAAAGCGAGAAAGAGAGGTGATGTGATGCCTTTCTCTGCTGCTGCTCTTAGGATCCTCAGAAATGAGTAAGTTCCTTTTATTCATCGAAATGACTTAAAAAGAAAACAAGCAACAATTTTTGCCAGCTCACAGAGGCAGAGTTCAGTTTTTCACCAGGAAATATGGCATCTATCATGACCACCACCAAGTATAAAATGAAGAACATATTTCTTTCTCCTTTCTGGGGTAATGCAACTTGAAACTTAACATGGCAGATACTCATAGGCCACTGTAACAAACACTGCCAACAACACTGGGTAAGTCCCACATAAGAATTAAGGTCCCATTGTACTGTGGCATCTTCGTGATGATATTTTTTAAAGTGAAATAAAATTAAGATGCTTAAAACTGATTAATTTTTCCAAAATAAAAATTTACACCATTAGTGAAAATTAAAAAAAAAAAGGAAAGACTGCCCATTTAACAAAATTTTCTAATGACATTACTAGAGTATGTCATTGTTCTATGTATGATCTCAAGAAAATTACTTTAGTCTTCCTCATTTTTCTCATTTGGAAAATGGTGGAATAAATAGTATCAACCTCTCAAGTCAGGTGATTTTGATGGTTAAATGAGTCATTGTGCATATGAAGATCTTGGCACAGTGGTTAAGGGCTGAGTAAATGTTAGGAATTCTTACATGGTACCAAGTTCAAACGTCTTCCTTGAACTGGCAAATTATCACCCTTCCCGGTGGAAGTGTAAAGAGATTCCTACTTTGTGAATTAGAAACCGGCACTAGCAAAATATTGGCCCTTGACAAATTCACCCTCAAATTACTGTTGAGCATCCATTATTTGTAATTTACATGAAAATAGGACCACTATACAATTTCTAAAATCATGACAGTACTTTCTGCCCCACGGTGAACTCTGTGGCAGACTTGGATGAGCTGAAGTGTGGAAACCATATGCAGGGAAGGATCCAGGTTGTTTCAGGGCATAGATTCCAACTTTGTGGCATGGATGTGTGCAGCTGGGCAAGTTGCATCAGCCTGGTAGTCGCTAAGCCTGGAGCAGCTCCTTTGAATAAAGGTTTCCAGCTGACTGCACATCTAAGTGGCAGGGTCGCAAATGGCCTTAGGTTCTGGGAGACAAGGCTGCAACCACAATTTGAGAAGAGCCTTTACTCCAGGGATGTACGAAGAGGAGAGTGCACCCCCAGCAGTCTCTTAAGCCACAGACACATATGCTAAGAAGGAGGACGCCCAAAAGCTGTCACCTTGGAATAACAGAGAATGGCTGGTTATTACAGAGAATTCCATAACTCAGTGGGTGTGTTCGTTTGTAAGATTCCTGTTGTAACATGACTCTTCCCTATAACCACCCTGAGAGACAAATTGTTATTCACCTCAATTAGCCATTGATAAAATGAGGTAATTCCATTAGTATGTAGCAACATCATCATGGAGGCTCAGACTTGTAAACATCCAAAGACAACTTAAACATCACCTAATTCACTGTCTTCGTCATATGAAAAAAAAAGAAAAGTAAAGAAAGAGATTTGTTGACCAGTCCAAGCTCTCATAATTCATCACACTGGATGAAAAAGCAACAATTTGGGGCTGCTCCCAAAACTCACTAAGGTTTCCTTTCTAATGAAAACATAGTATGCTGCCATGTAGAAAACCAGTAACTTGGAAACGAAGTGTTGTTTTTCATCTTCTAGTGCTGTTCATATCCCAGTATTCTTCCTGTTCTTGGATATACAAATTGTGACCATCCCCTGAAAAGCATCATTATTTTTTGTTTTGTTTTACAAAAGTACAATTTAAAATTCACTCTTTTAAAGTTAAAAAAAAACCCACAAAACTCACTAAGATTAAGAATTCAGTTGAGGAACTGTCTGTCGCCACTACCCACCCTGAGGACCACGACTCAAATATTCCATCAGTTTAATGAAAAAGAACGAACTACTGAACTCCACTCGTTCTAGGAAATGGCCAACCACAGACTAAACCGTCTCTTCTTCTCTGGAAATCTCCTCAACCTGTTCTTCTACTCACTTACAACTGAACAAGGACAACCAAATATACTGAAATGCGACTCACAAAACTTCCCCACAACCTTTCCAAAGGTCTCACTCTAAAAGACCGTCTCCTTTTTACTCTATAATATTCACTCTCCTTTCAAACCCTCTTTGAACTCCCGCAGCAACAAAAGCGGAGGGAGATGGTTCTCTCACAACCTTATAAATAAGTCTTTGCTAATTTGGTATCTAGCTTAGTTTCGGTTTTAGCACAGTAAAATCTGAATATGAAAATGTTACCAAAAAGAAAAAAAAACAAAACAAAAGAAGAAGAAGAACAACAACAACAAACCCTGCTCATTGAATAAGAATTTGAAAATATAGATTTTAGAATCCAGTGGCTCCACCCCTCCCTCCATGAGGTGTTTGGGCTGGACAGTGCAAGGCTCATGTGTGGTTCTCCAGAATATTTCTTCCTCTGTTACAGCTACCAAAAACATTCCAGATGTCAAACTTTGTGTTCCTGTCACCGATGGTGCAGAAAGCCATACTGATCCATTTTGCACAGGCAGTGTGAGATACAAACTTGTGTGTGTCAAAACATGGAAATTTAACTGAGAACAAACTGAGGGTTGATGGGGGGTGGGAGGGAGGGGAGGGTGGGGGATGGGTATTGAGGAGGGCACCTTTTGGGATGAGCACTGGGTGTTGTATGGAAACCAATTTGACAATAAATTTCATATATTAAAAAAAATAATAATAAAAAAAATAAAAAAATAAAAAAAAACATGGAAATTTGTGGATGTTGCTGTTACAGCACCATAATGTTATCTCCACCTGACTAATATACATTGAATAAGTACACAAAAGAAATTTATCCACTCACACTTATTGGAAATAATTGATTTAACACAGCTAATTTTTCCAAATTATGTCCCACATCATACAAACTTTAGAAAGATTTAGTCCTGGGGCGCCTGGGTGGCTCAGTCAGTTGAGCATCCAACTTTGGCTCAGATCATGATCTCATGGTCTGTGAGTTCGAGCCCCACGTCGGGCTCTGTGCTGAGAGCTCGGAGCCTGGAGCCTGCTTCCGATTCTGTGTCTCCCTCTCTCTCTGCCCCTCCCCCGCTCATGCTTCTCTCTCTCTCTCTCTCTCTCTCTCTCTCTCTCTGTCTGTCAAAAATAAACATTTTAAAAAAAATTTAGAAAGATTTAGTCCATTCATGGGGACCAAAGACACAAGGAAGACATAGACACAAATAACTGCGACTATAAGGTCAGCCCATGTCAAATGTTATAATAGAAAGATAGATAAAGTACTCTGAGAGCACAGAGTGAAGTTGGATTAGCTCTGATTAGGGGAATCTGTGAGGGGAAAAAGGAAACATCATTAAGTCATCAAATCTATGTCTGCAAGAACTTCTCTGGGTTGAGATGAGAAACAAGGAAACAGCTTTGTCTTAGCAAGAGGCTATTTTGGGGAGTCAGCATTCAATAATCACCACCCTTCCAGTCTCTACTATCTGTTTACTCACTACCTGTGACTGGATCACTAAACCAACGTGACATATTTTTGTATTTTTGTTTTGCACCATCCTATATCAAATGCCAATGTCTATATTAGTCAAAATAGACTGATAATACTGTAGTAACAAATAATCCTAAAGTCTCAATAACTTAATATGACGGAAGTACATTTCTCACATACTCACAAACATCACATGCTCAATATAAATCAAATATAGGGCTGTCCTTCACACAGTTACTCATGAACACAGACTGACGGGGGCACCACCATCTGGAACATTTTTATTCTCCAAAACAGAGGAGAGAGACACTGCAGGATCATTCATGGGTTTTTTGCTGCTTCAGCTTAGCATTGACAAGTATTATTTCACTGGCCAGAACTATCCAGATGGCGCACCTAACTTCATGGGGCCAGGGAACATGGGAAGCATGTTTGATGAAAATTACTGTCCCTGACACACTAAGCTTGTGTAAAGATATCAACAATAAGGAAAACGAACAGACTGCCAGCAAGGGACTTCAAATCTGGTGAATGAAAAACACTATAACACAAGACCCATGATAAATACATTTCTGAAATCTCTTTCATCTGGAGCTGCCTCAAAACCAAGTCATGGTTCTTTAGAGAACCATCTAGATATCCCCCCTCCCCACCTCCCCACCCCAGCCCCACCATACTTTTTGCTCCAGTATAGGCAAGAAAGAGTCCATATCATTTGTGTGTTGTGTTCTGAAACACTCTTCCTTTACCCGCCTCAATGTTCCATTAATCAGATTTGAACTTTGAAGATTTGGGATACTATAAGTGACATGTTAACCGGGAAACCACTGCAGTTCAAGATAATAATATAACCATGTTTAGCTTACTCAGAACCAATGTGAATAAAGCAACTTGGAAAACCCTAAATTCATCACAGACACTAGTAGATATGAGTAAGCCTATCCTCCCTACACTATAAGCTCTGTTGAATTTGAATATCGCTGTCATCCCAATTTACTCCTGGGATGTGGGGTGGAAGGCCTTTCTTTATTGACTGCTGGAAATCCGGCTCCTCCATCAGGATCTGTGGTCCAGAGCCCTACTTCAGTGCTTTAGAACCCAGTATTGCGTCTAATCAAGTCCACATACATTCGTACATCTGTTCTCATTCATTCGGATGGCGAGATGCCTGTTGGAATTACCATGATCCCGAGGCTCTGGATGTCAAAGCCCCAATAAACTGAGATAAACCACCTGAAAAACATGACGACTGATGGCCCTTTTGCAGGAAGCCCCTTCTGAGCAACAGGGATGCCACGTTGACCCCATAAGGCTCTCTCCATAGTACTCCTATCTATTCATATGTCTGTTCCAAATCTAAGAATAGCTGCAAGCAAAAGAAAACAAATACCCAGAATCTGAATGCCTTTCTCTCTGCCAGGAAGACAGACTGCAGAGCCGCAGGTGCTCAGGAAACCCAAGACAGCCCCCTCCAGACCAGCCAAGGCATGGAAAGTAACAACTGTGTTTGCATTAAAAATAAAAAAATAAACATCCGAAGTGTATGCTTTCCCCACTTATTTCACGTTCATTTCTTTTTGTCTTTACTCCCATCTCCTTGAAGGTAAGACATTGCTGGCAGCTCTCACAATTATTTCAACCACCTTAAAAGGTACTAACTTTATCTGTGGAATTGGCCTGTCATGCTGTACATATCTATTGAGCATGGCATGAAATCACTTTTTATTAAACCATGCAAATGAAGTCAGATCGAGGAGCAGGTGCTTCTACCTCAGGTAGGGAGTGACTGTAGGAGTCCCAAAGAGAAGCAAGTTCTGATCGATCGCATGAAGACAAAACAAACCCTACCCTGGGAGGAAAGGAGAAGAAAGTGAGGGGTTTTTCAGAGAAAGGGGCCTGGAATCCTGATGTTCTAGAGCTGAGACTGCAACTATCAACGTCAGAAGAGTGGAGTGGAGTGGAAGGAATGGTACCCAGAGTCTGAGCGGATGACAAGTGAGAACAGGGCTCTGAAAGAATGCACCAAGCAGAAAGACTTTTTGGAAGCTCTGCTTGCATTGGCTAAGAGACTCTGTGCTTTAGCTGCACAGAGAAATAGCACTCAGCAGTAAACTGCAGAAATAATGCTTGGGTGAGGGAAGAAGATGCTCTAATGCAGGTCTTAAAATAAGAGACTCTTAGAATGAGGTCATTTATGCCATCTGTTAAGTTTCTAAATAAGGAAATGGAGGTGCAGGAAGACATCGGGGGTTGTTCGAAACCAGAGTTCCTAGGGTATTGATTTGCAATACATTTTTGGTAAATTCTCATAAATTTCCATTTTAAAACAAAAGTAAAACAGCAAATACCATTGTAAATTATCCTATATTGGAGTTTCCCCAGAAGTGAACCTTAGGACAAAGACTTGTTTGCAAGTTTGGGAGAGACAGAAGCGACTGGTTACGGGAGCGACACAGACATGGAAAAAGTTCACTGCCAGTGATGCAGTGAACAGTGTGTTCTCGAGAAAATCGTCTCTGAGAGATCATCCAACTGGGGAAGTCTGGGAGATGGACAGACTGCATACTTCAGATCCTCCCACATGTGGAAAAAGGAGCCAGTGTATTTATCTATCAACTTCTTCCATCCCTGGTTGAGGGCTGTGCCTAAAAAAGAAGATAATTCCCCCGCCCTTCCAGTCTGCTCTGCAAGTGGGCTAAGCCGACCTCTCTTGCTGTGGAAAAAGACCTTAGACAAAACGTTGGAGATGCTACCAACTATAAACCAGCAAGTGTGCAAGAAACGTAAAGATTTGAAGGAAATGTACGAGGCACCAACAGTTTCTGCTATATACTTAACTATGTTTCTGCTCACCTCCATTCCAGAGATAATTCAGAGCTGGAGGCACCCACTTTGTCTTGCTTACTATGTGACTTGGTCCTTTACAAACATCATAGGGGTGGCATGCACTAAAATGTAACTCAATAACCCAGTTTTGCCATTGATCCATTTTTGCAAACTCTGCACCATAAATGCTACATCGCTGGCTTAAAATGTATATAATGTGGTTTGTAACCTATGTATCAATGTGTATCATCAAAACGCAAAACACAGATGCACAGGCATGGAGTTTGTTTTGTTAGCTTCCAAATTGGTGTAAGTACTTCCTAAAACTTCTGAACGCTATAGCGTTTTAAATTTAATGAACTGTGAAAAGATTGAATTAATACCTATAATTCAGGTCATGGAATTTAAAAACATGACCTAACCCCCAGAGTCTTTGTTAATATATCAAAAGGATATATAGGCATATGCCACATCAGCTTTACAAATAAACATGTACATCTCATTGAATTTAAAAAGAAGTCTATATCTCAAATAAAATTGTGTGTCTTCTTCTGGCACTGCCTGAAACACTATTTGGAAAGTTGACTTCTAGAATAGTTAAATATAAAGTCATTTTAATGTACAAATCTCTGACAAGAACTAGAAGTGCAACCTATCACCCTGAAAAAAAGATAAAATAAATGTAGATTTAAAAAGGACTTGAATTTCTTTAAAGCTCTCGGAAAATGTTACCATTTAGTAATGACATTACCTATTCATTTGACCTCAGCTTGACACGCTGAATTGCTCTGAACATCTGTGGCCAGACACATAAGTTCTACATCTTAACTCTTGCTTTTCTAATTTGTACAGAAATGCACATTAAAAGAATGCCAACGCTAGAGCCAGAGACAATAAAAGAAGCAAAGTCACAAGTAATTATAAAATCCACATCTACCAGTGCAAAGAGGTTACCAACATCTCCCCGCCAACTTTGATAACATTGCACATGGAAATAGCTCCAACTTGGAGATATTTCATGCCCCTTACCTGATTCCATGGATTCCAAATGCCTGGGTTAGTAATACCTGACCTTATGTCTCTCAAACTAAAATAAAACAGGAACACCCTCATGACTGTTGGACTACTAAATAGATTGTGTTGTGATTAATTATGAGAGATATGAGGTATAGAGAAGAGGTATTTGGTTTATTTCAATGCAGGCAAGAAATTTAAGAAGTGCACAGATCTACAAATGAATTTTCATGATGTTTCCTATAAAGTAACACTAGTGTCACAGTTCCATAAAGCTGAAAAAGAGCAATAGACATTGTGGTCACAGTTTTCAGTGATTCTTCATGGTTCTCAGCCCTGGACACACATTAGGATAATCTGAATTTAAAACCACAGTTCCCAGGCCTCATCTGGCATCTCTAAGCTTAAACCCAAGAATTAAAATGATTTCAATGTTCAGTCAGAGTTAAGGATCACCACCCATTTTTGATAGTAGGAACAACAGTTCAAGTGGCCTTAATAGACACTATTTGTCAAATTCCTAAGAAGCCATAAGTGAAATAGTTCTCTATAAAAATAAACATTTTATTTTGAGAGTAGATAATTAATGTATTATTGACATTTCCTTTCAAGAGAACTTTGCTGAGCACCTACTATGTGCCAGATATAGAACAAATAATATGTGTGAAAAGATTAATAAAACATCGTTGCTGACTTCAGGTTTAGATGAGAGGAAACATGTATGTTTATGGGATGATTGTGAGGTTCTGGAACAAATGTTCTTAGAGGTTATACAAGATATAAATGAAAAATAGAAAAGGAAACAATCAGTTCTGCCTAGGGAAGTCAGGGAGAGCATCATAGAAGAGGTAAAAATTAACTGTTCATTGAAAGAAAGTTAGATCTCAGAAAAGTTGAAACAGTGAAAAAGGATTTCAGGCAAGTTTTTTAAAACATAGGCTCCTGTAGGGAAAGGATTTAAATAAACATTTCTCCAAAGAAGATGTGCAAATGGCCAAATAAGCACATGAAAAAATGCTCAACATCACTATTCACTAAGAAAATGCCAATCAAACCCAAAATGAGCCACCACTTCACAGCCATTAGAATGGCCACTATTAAAACAACAACAGGGGGTCTGGGTGGCTCAGTTGGCTGGGCGTCCAACTGTAGCTCAGGTCAGGATCTCACAGTACATAAGTTCTAGCCCCTGCATCAGGGTCCTTGCTGTCAGCATGGAGCCTGCTTCGGATTCTCTCTGTCCCTCCCCCTCTTGCGCTGTCTCCTTCTCTCAAAAATAAATAAACATTAAAACAACAACAACAACAGCAGCAAAGAAAAAATTAGTGTTGGCAAGGATGTGGAAAAATTGGAATGCTTTGCACTATTGGTGGGAATGTAAAGCTGCTATTGAAGACAGTATTAAACTTTCTCAAAAAATTAAAACTGGGGCACCTGGGTGGCTCAGTCGGTTGAGCTTTCAACTTAGGCCCTTGTCATGATCTCACGGTTTGCCAAGTTCAAGCCCTGCGTCGGGCTCTGTGCTGGTAGGTCAGAGCCTGGAGCCTGCTTCAGATTCTGTGTCTCCCTCTCTCTCTGCCCCTCCCCCATTCACACTCTGTCAATCTCTCAAAAATAAATAAACATTAAAAAATTTTTTTAAGAAATTAAAACTAAAATTACCATATGACTCAGCAATTTGGTATATATACAAAGAATTGGAAATACGGTCTTGAAGGGATATTTGTATAGCCAGGTTTACAGAGGGCTGTCTACAATACCTAAATCATGGAAGCAACCCAAGTGTCCACCAACAGATGAATGGATAAGCAAAATGTGGCATATATGCATAGTGGAATATTACTTAGCCTTAAAAAGGAAAGGAAATTCTGACACACGCTACAGCATGGATGAAACTTGAGGACATTTTTCTAAGTGAAATAAGCCAGTTATTTAAAAATATATATATATTGTATGATACCATTTTTATGAGATACTTAGACAAGTTCACATTGACAGAAAGTAGAATGATGATTGCTAGAGACTGTGAAGAGAAAGGAATAGGGAGCTATAATTTAATGGCTATAGAGTTCCAGTTTTATAAAATGTAAAGGGTTCTGGAGATGGATGGTGGTGATAGTTGCATAAAAATATGGAAGTACAGTAAAACCTTGGTTTGCAAGCATAATTCGTTCTGGAAACATGCTTAGAATCCAAAGCACTTGTATATCAAAGAGACTTTCCCCATAAGAAATAATGGAAATTCAGATGATTCATTCCACAAACCAAAAATATTTGTATAAAAATGATCACAATACTGTAATACAAAATAATACAAAATAATAAAGCAAATACAAAATATAAAGAAAAATAAAAAAATTATCATGCACTTACCTTTGAAAACCCTTTTGGATGGTGTGAGGGACTCAGGAGAAAGGAGGGTTATTGTGTAGGATGACTTTCACCATCATTAATGGAATCACTGCTATCTATTGGCTCAACGGAATCTTTTCCTTTTTGTGCAACTGTAACAAGGGATCGATCCAATGACACTTGCTTTTGCCTCCCTTTGAGGATTTTGTGGAAGTGTGACATTGCATTGCCATTAAACAGATTCACCAATCACATTGCTACAGCCTTATTTGGGTGGTGCTTTTCTACAAAATTTGGCACTGTTTCCCACATTTTACACATCTCCCTAATCTCATTTGAAGTGAGGGATTCGTCTGCCTTTTCTCCTCCTTCTCTGCAGACGAGATCTCCTCCATAACCTTTTGCTGTTGCTCACAACGCAGATTCATCAGTTCTCGGTGGTCAGCTCCTGGCCATGTTCCTCCACCAGCTCTTATATGTCATCCTTATCCACCTCCAGTCCCATGGTCTTGCCCAAGGACACAATTTCATCAACAACTGGCAGCTCCTGTTCATGAGGAAGCCTCTCTAAGTCATGTCCAACAACACAATCAGGACACAGTTTTCTCCAAGCAGAATTGAGGGTTCTCTTGGTGACCCCACCCCAGGCTTTATCAACGCTCTTGAGGCAATTCATGATGTGGAAATGATTTTTCCAAAACTCTCAGTGGGTAAGCTTTGTTCCTTCTGTCACCTCAAAGCATGGCTGAAATAGTGCTTTGGCATAAAGCTTTTTAAAGTTTGAAATAACCTGCTGGATTGGAGTGGTGTTGGGAGGAAGGAAATTGACCCTAATGAACTCGAACTCTTCCAGTAAGTTGTCCTCAAAGCCTGGAGAATGAGCAGAAGCATTATCCATAACCAGCATGGCTTTGGGTGGCAGATTCTTTTCTAAAAGGTATTTCTTCACTGCAGGACTGAAGACCTCATTGATCCACTCAATTAACAAGATACAAGTGACCCAAGCCTTGCTGTTGGACCTCCACATAATGTTTAACTGGTCTTCTGCACCGTGCCTTTCCTGGAGGCTCATGGC
Source organism: Panthera uncia (assembly GCF_023721935.1). Classification (NCBI taxonomy): domain Eukaryota; kingdom Metazoa; phylum Chordata; class Mammalia; order Carnivora; family Felidae; genus Panthera; species Panthera uncia. The sequence goes on from NC_064812.1 coordinate 32,823,385, forward strand.
TTCTCACAATGAGACATGAGCAGCGGCTTGACTTTGAAATACCCGCTTGCATTAGTACAAAACAAGAGGGTGAGATGGTCTTTCATGGGCTTGTAACTGGGTATTGCATTCTCTTCTTCTGTAAAGTAGGTCCTCTTTGGCATCTCTTTCCAAAAAAGAACAGTTAAAAATTTGCTTCGGCAGGCAACAGTCGGAAAACATGAGTTTCTGGAACTCATTAGTGAACACCTCAGCTGCCTTAGCATCTGAACTCACAGCCTCTCCATACCTCACAACACTATGGATGCCACTTCTCCTCTTAAAGTTATCAAAACATCCCCTGCTTGCCGTTAAGCCATCTTTATTTTCTGTTGATGTACCTAGCAGTTTACTCATGAGGTCGGTGTACAGGGCCTTTGCCTTCTCGTAGATAAGGTTCTCAGTCACAGTATCACCTGCTAGTTGCTTCTCTTCTATCCGAACCAGAAGCAATCTCTCTACATCTTCCAGAACACATGGCGGTTGCTTTGATATTCTTTTGACTCCTTTTACTGCATCTAGCCTCTTTATTTCTTCTTTCTTCTTTAATATTATGCAAATGGTTGATGTAGACTTCTTACAAAATCTTGTAATTTCAGCCACTCACATACTTCATTCATACTTCTTGATGATTTCCTTCTTAACTTCCACCATAATCATCTCCTTCTTCTTACCACCTTTCGTTTCAACCTTTTTCTGCATGGGGGCCATTGTATACGTTCTCATGAATGTTGACTATACTATAGTATTAATAAAGTCTTGTCATATACTGTATTTAATGTAACTGGCAATAAGGCAGCAGAGAAAAGGGTCTATATCTGCAGGCAGCCTGACCTAGAATGAAGCAAAGCATTCCTAAGCTTACTCTTGTATGGAAAAGCAAAGAACCATCCATAGGTGCTTTGGAGTGACGAAAAATACACTAGTGCCATTTGTGGGCACCTTCCAACATTCTGGAAAATCACTGCCAAACACCATGGCCTGAGACTGAGCATCTGAGCAGACTGAGAGAGAGAAATAGAGAGAGAAAGAACCACTGGCTCAGTTGTGATCATGTGACATTCCTTCATTATCATGTACTCCTTATATTGCAAGACATTGCTCGCTTATCAAGTTAAAATTTATTAGAAATGCTTGCTTGTCTTCTGGAACACTCGCAGAATAACTTACAATCCAGGGTTTTCCTGTACTTAATATCACTGAACTCTTCACTTAAAATTGTTAATATAAATTTTATATTATGTGTATGTAACCACAATTTAAATTGGAAAAGAAAGAAAGAAAGAAAGAAAGAAAGAAAGAAAGAAGCAAGAAAGCAAGCAAGTAAGGAAGACCATAGGATCCTAAAGCTCCCTCAGTGGCAGCACTTTCTTTTCAGTTTGGAAATTTTTCTCATGCTATCCACTGATTCTGAACAGTCAGTTCTTCACAGGGTAAAGAGGTAGTCTAGGTAAGAACCAATGGAATGGGAAAGATTAAAATTCAGCTGGCCATGATTTCTATGCAAGATGATCTTGGATAGTCACAGCCAGACTGACAGACACTCAAGAGTCAGAAGAGCTATGGTTTAAACAAGTATGAAAACCAACTTCAAAAAACTACTGAAGAAACAAGATCAGGAACAGTCAGAAATAGAATTAAAATGAAGGCAGATTGGAAATATGAAAGAGAGGGATCTTGGGAAGTTTCTGAAAATCCTGGGTGGTGACTGGGATTAAGTCCTCCTTCCCACTTCCATTGCACCAAGTAGTAGAACTTAACTAAGGAACTGGCAGGAGTCCAGTACTATTCCACCATGTATCCAGCTTCTCATCTTGTGTTGCTAGAGCTAGGCCCAAAAGTATAGGATGGAAGACAGAACTGGGTTGGCTGATTAAAACAGGCAGAGGTAGGTTTTCATGGACAAGGACAGTTAGAGAGATGCAGCTATGGAATTGTTGCCTTGGCCAATTTGGAGGGTGGTCTTCTGACTTGTAGAAGTCAGTGTTTATTCAATGAACAAATCATCTCTATGTGCATTTATCATTTGTCAGGTATAAGAAATAAGGGTAGGCTCTCCCCTTCCAGAGCTTATAGTCCAGTGGCAGAGATAAACAAATACACTATTGTAAATCACATGAAGATTAGAATTATACTTTATGCATATGTTCATCTTCCTTGCCTCCTTCCATCCAATCTCTGCCATCATTCCCACTATTGTCCCTAGAATTGTTCAGAAACTTAATGAGAGAATAAATGAATATATAAATGAATGGTTTGAACTTCTAACATCAGAACTCTGTATGTAAAAAAGCCTGAGTTGAAAAAAAGCTTAAAAATTGTGTGAAACAAATCTCTCACTTCATAAATGAGAAAGTAGTATTCAAAGAAATTGTAACTTGTTCAAGGTCAAAGCTAGAATCCAGGCTTTTTTTCACAAGATGCTACATGTTGTCAAAAGCCTTTCTTATGGCTTATACCAATATTTGTCAAAGTAAGAATTATACCAATATTTGTCAAAGTAAGAATAAACAGTAATACATGGTTAAAGACATTTTGAAAAAGATTCTAATGGAGGAAGGGAGACCCTAACCTTCCCAGAGCACAATATATTATAAAACTGCTATGATTGAAGATGTGATAAGGCTACATAGACAAATTAACAGAAGAGAATAAGTAGCCCAGACACAGAGCTAAGAACATATCAAAATTTAGTGTAGTATAAAATGGGTATCACAGATGAGAGGGTAATTTAAAATTACTTTTGAAAAGTGCTGGAACAATAGAGAAGTATTTAGGAAAAACATTGCATTTTCCCTTTATACCTTATACTAGAATTCCAGATGGATTTAGGAATTAAATGTAGAAGACCAGAATGACCAAAAATAGCCAAAAAAAATTTTAAGCAAATATTTAGTAAGTCTTTGGAGAAAGAAAGGTTTTATAGCTAATAAGTAATGGAAAAACTCATGAAGAAAATGACAGGTATGATTATAAAATGTTAAAGATGGAAGTTTACCAAAATTAAAAGGCAAATAACAAAGGAATATGTAATATGTAACAGAAGTTTAACACTTGTATTCTACTAAAAACTCATAAATGAATAAAGATATGCCACAAACCTATAGGGAGGAACTGTAGAGACAAAAATGTGACAATTATGAACATAATGTTAATAGACAACTTATGAACATAAAATCAAATTGCTAATAAGCACATGGGAAAACATTTACATCAAAGGCCACCAAGACATGTATTCACCCATAAGTCAGGAACGTGTCCCAGACCATACAATGAAGAATAAGAAGAAATTACTGGCAAAATTTCTCTCAGATTAGAAAATTAAGGGATACTCATTTGTTTCATGAAGTGCCCTCATGACAAGCCTAAACTTTCTTACACAGAAAGTTCTTGGGGCTCTACCTCTTAGGCTGCATTTTCTTTCTTTTTTAAAAATATTTATTTATTTGGGGGAGAGTGCAAGCAGAGAAAGGGCAGAGAGAGGGTGACAACAGGATTCAACGCGTGCTCTGTGCTGACAGGCTGACAGCAGTGAGCCTGATGTGGGGCTCCAAAGCACGAACTACAAAATCATGACCTGAGCCAAAGCTGGAGGCTGAACCAACTGAACCACCCAAGTGCCCCTAGGCTGCCTTTTCAAAACAAAGTAATCTAATGCTAAAAGAGAGAAAGAGATTTTTGAGGAAGGAATAAATTAATAAATGGGTGGATGGATGGATGGTTGGATGGATGGATGGATGGATGGATGGATCAGTAAAACCTCAGCACCATTTATTGCTTTAAAATTCATACAGGGGCACCTGGGTGGCTCAGTCAGTTAAGCATCCAACTTCGGCTCAGATCATGATCCCACAGCTCATGGGGTTCAATCCCCAAGTCAGGATCTGTGCTGACAGCTTGCTCAGAGCCTGAGCCTACTTTGGATTCTGTCTCCTTCTCTCTCTGCCCCTCCCCTGCTCTCCCTCTCCCCCCTCCCCTTCTCTCTCAAGAATAAACATTAAAATAAATTAAAAAATAAAATTCATACAAAACATAGGAAAAGAAAATGAACAAACTACAAGAAAGCAAAAATAATGGAAATTACAAATATTACTGAGTACCAAACTGTATATACTTGGCCAAGATTGCACAAGTGAAGCCATGTTTAGTTCTTGGCTTCAGCAAAACAAGCCGTTCTGTGAATAGAAGAATAGGTTCTGAAAATACAGAATGTATGAGTCACTATTAGTGTTCAAAGAGATTGTATAGTCCTCTTTGAGGGTAGTGGCAGAGTATATATGAATATTTAGCTGGAGGAAGCATCCATCTGACTGCCATGCAGGGGAGCAGAAGACAATGGTAGGCTACAGAAGCCACCTGCCCTTAACACTTGTACTGGAATAGGATGATTCTCTATGAATGTCTGACCCAAGGGACCAGAGACCTGGGTTCTGGTCCTGGAGAGAAACCAAAGATAGGATCTTAGGAAACCACAAAGTGGACTGCAAAGGAATAGAGAAGAATGCTCCAGGGGAAGCAGGAGAATTTGGTACAAACTGAAAAGGAGAATGACAGAAAGATATGCCCCAAAGAAATCAAGAAAGCTTATGGTTAAAAAGAAGCCATTAAGAATGGTAATGAAGAGGGGCGCCTGGGTGGCTCAGTCGGTTAAGCGTCCGACTTCGGCTCAGGTCATGATCTCGCGGTCTGTGGGTTCGAGCCCCGCGTCAGGCTCTGTGCTGACAGCTCAGAGCCTGGAGCCTGTTTCAGATTCTGTGTCTCCCTCTTTCTCTGACCCTCCCCTGTTCATGCTCTCTCTCTCTCTCTGTCTCAAAAATAAATAAATGTTAAAAAAAATTTCTTTAAAAAAGAATGGTAATGAAGAGAGATTACTAAGGAACTTAATGAAAGCTATTACATTAGAGTAGGGGGAACAAAATCCACACTACAGTGGAGTGGAGAGCCAACATGGTAGAAGGAAAAACATCAAATGTAAAACATTTTTTCCAAGCAGTTTGATGGTAAAAGGATAATACGATTGCTTTGAAGTAACATTAGTGAATTTCTAAAATGAACAAATAAGTTAATATCTGCCAAAACCATATGTATGCATTAACTTGTTATGACAATTAATCCTGAATAAATTGTTCTGATTTTTAACAAGTTGGTTCAAATTTCATGTTATATTTTGGATTCAGAAAACCCTAAATATTTCCCAGTATTTGTTAGTGCTCATGTGGCCTTTTTAATAGCTCTAGGACTCTAATGTCTATTAGATTTTTGTAAATGGAATCAAATGATCTCATGTCCCATCCCAATTCTTCAATGCAGCATTATTCAGCATTCACTAAGCATCAGTAATCCTTTATGTCAAGGCCATTTGACTTTGTCCTGCCCATGTAACCCTTGGGAATGTAACCCCTGCCATGTAAATCTTTTATTAGCCACACTCTTCTACAAATAGTCTTTAGAGGTATTCCTTTCATATGCGATCTGCCTTGCAGAAAAATCTCCCTTATTATAAGATTATAGGAAAAAAATAGTTAAATTAAAAGGTTATAGGAAAAAAATAGTTACAAACAAAAAGGTAAAGTGCTCATAAAGGCCCCATGTTTCTTGGGTAAGGGTTTTCATTAAATTCCCAGACAATGAGGAAGAGGAAGGCATTGGGAGCCGGGTGGTCTCACAGTTCTCTGTGTTGGCCGTGTGCATCCTAAATCTTGCTTTTGTTTGTAATTCTTCCACAACTGCTGTCTTGCTCCCTAACCACCATCTACTCCATTTCTGCTTATTATATATTCTTGGCATGGCCACATCAGGGAACCTATAGAAGGTGCTGTGGCCATGCTTCTGTTCAAGAGGTAACTATACCCATTTTGAACATGGGCAGAGGCTCATGACCTGGCCATCTCCCAAGAAACACACACCACTTACTTGACATCAGAATTCTGTGAGAAATGATTACACCTTGCAGAGCTTCCCTATTAATTGTTCCATGCCAGCATAGGTCAAGTATATAGCCTAATAGAAAGTATTTTTTATTTTTTTTAGAGTACATAATTTATTTAACTTCAAGTTAGTTAACAGTGTAGTATTGCTTTCAGGAGTAGAACCCAGTGATTCATCACTTATACAAAACCCAGTGCTCATCACAATTGCCCTCTGTAATGCCTGCCCATCACCCATTTAGCCCATTCCCCCACCCACCTCCCCTCCAGTAACCCTCAGTTTGTTCTCTGTATTTAAGAGCCTCTTATGGTTTGCCTCCCCCTCGTTTTTATCTCATTTTTCCTTCGCTGCCCCTATGTTCATCTATTTTGTTTCTTATATGTGGACTTTAAGAAAGTATTTTCTAACAAGGTAGCTAAAATTTATCCCTTATCAAGAATATAGTTGGACAATTAATCTAGCACCTGGACTCACATTCCCCAAATTTAGGAGTCCCAGAAATGGCCCTGGGACATGCAGAATGCCAAAGGACCTATTCTAGAAAAATAGTCAACTCTATATAAACACACCAGGAAGATCTGAATCTAGACATTGTGGTTATGCCACTATGGCCTTTTGACTGGCCAACCTGACTTGTGCAAACCTTTTAGCAAGGTGCACAGAGATTGTGGTGGGCACACCCATGACAGGAAATGGTTTAAGTGTCAACTACAGACCTAGCCAATCCAAAGGAACACTGCTCCCAGAATATCCCCAAATACTATCACTTTGTGAGGCTTCTCTGAATATCTCTTCCCTCAACCATGAAAGCACATTTAAAAAAAATGTTTGTTTATTATTTTGAGAAAAAGATAAAATGAGTTGGGAGATCAGAGAGAGAAGGAGAAAGAGAATCTCAGGCAGGCTTCGCACTGCCAGCATAGACCCCAACATGGGGCTCCAGCTCATGAACTGTAAGATCATGACCCGAGCAGAAACCAAGAGTCAGACACTTAACTGACTGAGCCACCCAGGCACGTTGCTGTGGTATATTTTGACTCCTACTCTTGCAACTCCCATTTTCTTTACCTCTAATTGATCTGTTTCCTCTGACCACGGACCCCATTGGCAGCCCTGCTTTAGGTAATGTTGTGTGAGGCATTTGAAATTCCTGTCTACCTGACCATTGTTGTCGGATTCTCGGAGCATAATGATGCCTAGAAAAATTCCTCCATCAGTATACTATTCATCTGCAATTGTCCCACCCACCTCAGCCCTGAATCTACTTCCATAAACCTGTACTGTCACAGCAATTATGGCACCCATTCTGCTTTCCATCATTTATCAACAGGCCTAGTCCAGGAAAACCCTGCTCTGACTCTATCACCCCTATCAGAAACTCTAGTATGTGTAGGGGATAGCTGGTCTCCTGTTTTCTGACCCTAACCCACCTAGGGGTACAAAACAGAAATTCACTGGCCATTGGTAACTTTCAACAGGTAAAACACAGGTAAATCTCAGTGTAATATTAAGGGAGTGGTCAAATAAAAGTACATGCTTTACTGGTTTCTGTCCCATTATAGGATCTCAGCCCATCCCAGAAGGGACCTTCAGAGTAACATTAAAAGCCTTCTCCATTTGAGAATTGCTCCAGAATGACTTCCCTTCCTTTGACTTTTCTACAATCTCATCTTTAGTCTTCCCTCTGTCTCAGGCTCATAGGACATTATAACTTAGTTTGCTTGCTTGCTTGCTTGCTCTTTTTTGTTGTTGTTGTTGTTCTCTTTCTCTTTCTTTATATTTTTCCTTTATCCTCATTTGGCTGAGTGACTGAGTTTTCTACTATTTACCTTGATTGTGTTATGGCATTTTGACACTCAGCTCAACATCTCTCAAGCCCTGCACCCTGCAGGGTCCCCAGTTCACCAGGCGAGGGAAGACAAGTAGGGCCCCAATCTTGTAATTATCAAAGTACAAGAGATACACCAAGGAAAATGCCACTCTGTTCCTTCTCAGTCACTATCAGCTTTTGTCTACTAAATCTTCTCCTTTCTCAGAAACAGTCCATCAACTCCAAGTTAGCTCACTTTAGCCTGACTCTTGGCTTTATAAAGTGAAATATGAATAACAATATTTATATATAATACATATATGACTGAAGAGATTGAACTATTTAAAAGTCCATGCAATCCATCCACATATACCTGTAGCAAATGCTCAACAACTTGTAGCTTTATTTCTATTTCTACTTATAGACTTTTGGTACCACAAAATTAAGACACAAACCATTTCTGTTAATGTTTGTCCTTGGTAATTATTATAAAATTTCCTGTAGTTCAAGAAAATAGCAGAAAACAAGAAGCAAGAACCAATCAGGTTCTCCTTCAATTAACCCATCAAGTTCATTGGGTTTAATAAAAAAATATATCTAAAGAATCTCATACCTTAGGATAATTTTTTCAAAGTTTTCATCCATTTGCATTTGTTTCAGGGAAGTTGAATAGTCTTCCCTGCAAGGGGAAGGGTATGCAAGCGCATACCCTTTTCTCTGGGAAGTTATATTTTTTTTATGCCTCAGAGACCACCTATTAGTGAATAATTTGGAGCCAAAAATGTCTGTTTCATTTTATTTGTTTTCCTGTAGTTTGATAAAGTGGCCAATATCACTTGACTTGTCCCTAAAGTATTCAGTGTTAGATTTCTTTCCTCACTGAGAAAAATAGCATATACAGTAATTCTTCCTCTACTATATATAAATTCCAAATGCTACCTTAGCAGAATTATGAAATAAAAATGAATGCTTTTTTAAAGCATTTATGGAGACTGGGGAATAAATGATAGAATTTTCTTATATTTCTTGTATATGCAGATAACAGATACATTTAATGCAAGAAGGAAATAGAATTTTAATAGAATTTTTAACTAAAGATCTTGAAACAAAACTAGACATACATTTTAATTGAATTTCTGGCTCAAATTACAGCAAACCATTATAAATCATTAGGAATCAGTTTTAAAACTGCTTTCACTTTTCCCCATATTACAAACACAGAGGTAAGCTTTTACAGCTTCAGATAAGTGTTAATAAATTACCCGAATTTCAAAATTAATGGCTGCCCGGCTGCTTTGGGGAGATATCATTGTGTTTCATGAATATTTTGATTTTGTGATTAGATCAAAATGCACTGAATTCCTAAACAGTCATAACCAAGGTCTGCTGATCATAAACTGTTCTTTTTTAATAAATTATATTCCTCACAAATCTGCTGATATGGAATAATTAGAAATTGGTTGCCTGCATTTACTGTAATATTTGCATGACTTTAGATCTCCACCTACTGATCTAGAGGCTGGCAGGAAATGTACATTTTGTACATTTCTAAATATACCTTGCCTGCAGAGATAATGGTTTATATTGTGATGGTAAGAAGGTTTTTATTTGCAAAAAACAAAGAGGTGTCACTTGCCAGTTCTGGAAGACATTGATTAGGCAGTTTATGTCATTCCTATTCAGAACTTATTATTTACAGCTTTCTTGTTTCCTTTCCTTTGTAGGAGATAAAGATCTGTATCTTGTAAACTGCTTAAAGAGTGTCTATTTTGTCTTTTTAGAAAGTCTTGAAATACATTTTGTAGAATGCAAGCATTCTCAAACTAAATGTAAACTGAGTAAAATACAGTATCCCAATTTATTATAATATCTCCAAGTATAAACTTTAAAAATTAAGTGGTTCATAAATAGTTACGCTGAGGAAAAAAAGAAGTCCTTGGTGTAAATCCATCTTTTACCATCTAAAACACATGTATCTAAATGTGAACCTGTATAACCTATACTATGTAATCTGATAATTAAGTACAGTCATTGTAGAAACCACTGACAACAAACACATAAGGCTATTTTTATTCTGCCAAATCTAATGATCATTTACAAAGATCAAAAGTGTAACTTTTACAAAGTTACAAAGTGACTACAAGAGCTAAAATTTGTGTTTTAGAATACACAAATACAAGAATATTTATGGTGTATTTCTGCAAGGCTCATTGAAAGAAAGTTTTTCACCAATGGAAAAAGAACTACATAAAATTCAAGAGAAGCTTACTTGAGACTTTCAGGTGCTTCTTCTTGTCATTTAGAGGACTGGAAGAATAAAGAAGGGATTTCTGGGGGCATTGTTTCCTTCAGTAACAATATAGTTGCCTTCCTCTAAGTCGTCATATGCTAAGGCCAAGGAGTTTGGAGTTTCTAGGCCTAGTATAGTTACAACACATAGCAATCCTTCCATGGGTCCTTGGGCTGAGACCAAGCTTAGATCAGTTGCCTTGGGTGTGGCTCATGGCACCTGGAATTTCCTTAAAGAGCTTTTAGTCCTGGCCAGCCGTTATTGCTTACTTTTGGGATTCATTACAACTGCTCAATTAACCACAAACACAAAAGAAAGTAAAAAGAATAGCTAAGTAGTGAATGGAAGTGGAGAGTATTATGCTAAGTGAAATAAGTCAGGCAGAGAAAGACAGATACCATGTGTTTTCACTCTTATGTGTATCCTGAGAAACTTAACAGAAAACCAGGGGGGAGGGGAAGGGGGGAAAAAAGTTACAGAGAGGGAAGGAGGCAAACCATAAGAGACTCTTAAATACTGAGAAAAAAAAAATACTGAGAACAAACTGAGAGTTGATGAGGGGTGGGGGAGAGGGGAAAGTGGGTGATGGGCATTGAGGAGGGCACCTGTTGGGATGAGCACTGGGTGTTGTATGGGAACCAATTTGACAATAAATTATATATATATATATATACACACACACACACACACACACACACACACACATATATGATGAAAATTTAAAAAAAAAAAAGAATAGCTAGAGTCAAATGATTAACAGTCCATGGAAAGGTCTTCAATGAACAACATTTAACATTAATTAAAGATTCTACCAATCCAAAATGGTAAATGCACAAATGTTCAACTGTTTGTAGGAAAGTAAAAGGGGATGTCATAGTTATACTTGGGAAGCCAGGCTCCTATGGCTTAGCATATCAGCAAATATATCTAAGAATCTACCCCAAAATCCTGATTAGAGTCCATGAAAGTAAAATTCAGAGCATAAACAAAAGCAGAGTATAAACTAAAATCAACTAGTTTACTTCCCAGTGCTGTTATGTGGATTAAATGAAACAAAGTAGTATATGAGATGCTTAAGTGCCTGGAGTATACAGACGGTTCACAACTTACAGTGGTAAACTTAAGATGTTTTGACTTTAGGACAGTGTGAAAACAACAAATATTCAGTAGAAACAGCACTTTGAATTTTGGATTTGTATTTTTTCATGGTCTAACGATAAACAGTACAGCCCTGTCTCATGATGCTGGACAGGGGCAGTGAGTGCAGCCCCCAATCAGCCATACAGTCACAAAGGTAAACAATTGATACACTTAACAACCAGTACTGCTTCGCATTCAACAAAGTACAAAAGATATCCAACACATAAAATAGACTTTACGTTAGATGATTTTGCCCAGTTGTAAGCTAATATGTGTTCTAAGCAAATATAAGGTTGGCTAAGCTAAGCTCTGATGTTGGGTAGGTTAAGTGTATTAAATGCATTTCCCACTTACTATATTTCCAACTTAAGATGAGTTTGTTGGGACTATAACGTCATCGTAAGTCAAGCAATATCTGTATAAATAATAAATATTACATAAAAACACAAACACCAACCACAGAAATACTAAGGTTTTTAAGGAGACAAACTTTCAGCATGGATTTTTTTGTTCTCATCTGACCTCTTTTACACATTCATTCTGTTTCAGCCATCTGCAATTTCTACATAAATCTTTATTTATGCTTCTATTTGCATTGAAAAAATTCAGGTGAGAATCTTTTTTTTTTTAACTCAAAAGAGAGAGTGCTTACATTAGTCATACATGTCAGCATTTGCATTCACAGAAGGCATCTCTAGAGCCACAAGCAGCTCTGTGCTCCCTAACTTAAGGTGGAATCTGCACTATAGAACCACGTTTTCCTCAAATCAAACCTGTCATCAGTAAGTTCATATCGAGTTAAAATATTTTCTTCCCTCTGAATGTGTTTATGCAACACAGATGTATATTCTTAATATCTTAGCTAGTTATTTTCCAAGTATATTGTTAGGATTTTAAAATAATGGAAGCATTTCTAGTAATAGACATATAAAGTTTTTTAAGAATGATTTATCCACTTAACAAATATTTATTGAACATCTATTCTGTGGCAGCCACTGTTATAGGACCTCGGGATACAGGGATGAACAAGGATAGATTCCATCATTAGAAAGCTGAGTCTATTGGGCAGAGAGAAGACCATGCATCCAGTAATAGTTCAGGGTGATCAGTTCTATGATGCAAGCATGCACAATATACTGTGTAAACAAAGGCAGGTCTCTAAAACCAACTGAGTGGTCAGACAAGGTTCTGAGATGCTTGGAGTTTGGGAAGACCGGGAGGGGTGTTATGGACTAAAGGGAGTAAATTGTGTTCCCTCAAAATTCATGTTGAAGCCCAAACCCCCACTGTGAGAGTATATGGAAATGGGGCCTTTGGGAGACATTTAGGGTTAAATGAATTCACAATGGTATTAGTGCCCTTATAAGAAAAGGAAAAGATCTCTCTCTCATTCTGTTCACATGCACACAAAGAGGTCGTGTGAGTACACAGCAAGATGATGGCCACCTCTCAGGAGACGTCAGAATGAAACCTACCTTCCTGACATCTTGATCTTGAATTCCTCCGCCCCCAGAACCAATAGAACAACTATGTTCTAAGGATAGAACAACTAAGGAGAAGCTCAGCAAGGAAATATCATAAATCAATTAAACCTAACAGACATTCATAGAACATGGCACCTAACAACAGAAGAATGTACATTCTTTTCACATAGAACATGCTCCAACATAGACCAAATAACACACCTTGATCAATTTCAAAAGATAAAAATAACACAAGATATACTCTCTGACCACATTAGAGTGAAATTAGAAATTAGTAAGAGGAAAAAATTTGCAAAGCACACAAATATGTGGAAATTAAATAACACACTACTAAATAATCAATGGATTAGAGAAGAAATCAAAATAGAAGTAAAAAAATACTTTGAGGTGAATGAAAATGAAGACACAACATGCCAAAACTAATGAAATGAAGTTAAAACAGTGCTTATAAGGAAATTTAGATCTGCAAATACCTATATTAAAAAGGAAGAAAGATCTCAAATCAATAACTTACAACTTTCACCTTAAGACACTGGGGTAAAAGAACAGGAAACAAAACCTATAGCAAGCAGAAAAAAGGAAATAATGAAAAGTAGAGTGGAAATTAGTAATGGCGTCCCAGCGTGGTATTAAGAAGTGTTTCAGGGCTACATATAGAGTATTTATGTTTGCCATAGCTATGAGGTCAGGGTGGGGAGTGGAAGCATATAGCCATTAAGGTACACCTTAAATTCTGGGTCTTGTTAACATAAATCCTCAAAGAAAGTTTCCTCTTTCCATGCTTGTATTATGAACATATGTACTTACATATACTTATGAACATAGACTTATATCCCTAAAAGAATACTATTCTTATGGATCCTTCAAGTCCTTCTTTAGTGGACATGTCACTGAGACACCTGAGTGTCCTTAGAAAGAGTAGATTACTATAGATAATCTGATCATTGTTAGTGAAACCACAAGTACTACCTGGCTCCATCCTGCCATGGTGGTGGGCTAGATCGACCTTCTTTAAGATAACTCCCTATGGCACATTTTTGACACTAGGATGTTGAATAGTTCCAGCTCCATTTCTTCAAAGCTACTAGCTGACAGTGATCTCACACCTAATTTCTTGCATCATTTTGATATTTATTTTGAAGACTGGAATTATCATACTAAACCCTAATTTTATAATACAATATGCAGTGGTGGTTAAGATCATGCCTGTTGATTTCTGATTTCCTGGGTTCAAATTCTGGTTCTTCATCTTCACATGACCCTGGGCAAGTTACTTAAGGCTGTGCCTCAGTTTCCTTCTGTCAAGCGGGGAAAAAAATAACCACATGGGTTTATTTTAATAATGAGTGCATTTATAGATATATTAAAGTATTTACTAGAATGCCTACCATACAGTGAATACATGTTGGTACTAATTATTTTCTACAAAGGATTTACACTTACGAATCTTACTTATCACAATCAACTTGGGAGATATTTTATTCTCACTCAACAAATTGGGAGACGGTGGTCCTAGAGCCAAAGTTTACAGGTCCACATCTGCAAAATGGATATAGACCCAGGTTTTTTTCTTTCTAGTCCAATGCTTTTCACACTGTCATAATGCCAGAAGGCAGTAGGATACACTGAGGAAAGTACATGGGCTCCAAAGCCAAGTAAACTTGAGTTTAACCCCAGCTTGTCCACCTGCTAGTCAAAAGTCTTTAGTTGAGGTATTTTACCTCTGAGCCATGTTTATAAGATGAGTATACTAATTCCTACTTCATGAGGTTATTATAAAAATAACTGAGAAAAAATGCCGAGCATATTGTCTGTTACACGTTATGTGATCAACAAATAATTTTCTTTCTTTCCCATGTCCTCTTAGCAATAAAACTATTCCCTCCTTACAGTAAGCTGTGCTCAAGAGAATCCCTCTGTGGCTGACAAATCAAGAGAGTCAGCTTTGAAATGCTCTCTCAGTGCTTTGTAATGTTAAACATTTAATATAATTATTGTTAACTGAGATGTGCTCATTATTAGTGGATGGGATGAATGTAAAAAATAAGACTTCTAATAGTAAGTTTGTCATAATTTCAATGTACTATAATGCCATGTGTAGAGGCAGGAAGAAGTCTAATTTCATTCCATTTTTTGAACCCCGAAAAATACAACAAAACAAAGAGCAAATAATTTTTAAAACAAAAATAAAAAGTATCAGGGGTCCTAGGGGATACAGCACATATATAGATAATGTTAGTCTAGTTATGGGGAAATAGCCCATATACCCAGTCTTCCTAATAAAAAAATGAATATCCAGGTTTATGTGTCCCAGTTGAATATTCACTATAAATTATATATAAATGGAGGGGGAAATTACTAAAGGTATAAAACAAAATTTCTGCAATTGCATACAATTTTTTTTGTCTTCTGAACACAGGAGAAGATTTACAAGTACTTGCCAAATTAAATAAGGAAAAAGGAAAACAGGAAATTAGAAAGGTGGGAAAATGAGAGAGATCCACTTACTATTGTTTTCCAAGAGGAACCTAGCAGAAAAGAAAGGTAGCCCATCTGCCCTCCATCCCAACAAAGCTAAAGGTTGCAATTATTATCATCTGCACTGAGCCAAGAAGGGATATGAGCAACAGTTCAGAACAGAGGATATGAGAAAACTAAAATGTTGAGTTTCAACTAGGGAAAATATGCTTTTGCCAAGAAATCTGGGAAAATGGGATTTGATAAAAGGCAGTCATCAACATGACAGAAAGTTCCAAGTCACTTCTAGATTCAGTTTTCAGATCAGGACCTAGACCAGAATCACCAACATCAAAAATACAATAATTTGTTTTTCCTTCTGTGATTGCCAGCATTTGTGCCGAAAACAAGACAGCAATATTCAAGCCTTGACTCTGTGGCCATACCTGAGTGACTCCGGAGAAATAGAACTCTGATGGCCATGATATGATATAATGCATTTCATCCAACTTCATTGATAAAGCTCTTCTCTCTTAAATTTTCAAAAGTTATTCACACCTTACAAAATGGACCAAGCACTCGCAACAGCTCCATTTCCTAGGCATTTAACAGGAACCAGGAACATTTGCAGAATTATAAGAAGTCAAGGGAATATTTTATTAAGATACATTCAAACTTCATGCTAAAGTTTAGTTCACTGCTCTTTTTTGTGGTAAGAACACGTAACATAAAATCTACAGTCTTAAATTTTATAAGTACATCACACATTATTGTTGACAATGTGGTACAGATCTCCAGAGTTTATTCATCTTGCTTAACTGTAGCTTTATGCCCATTGATTAGTAAATTTCTATTTCCTCCTCTCCCACCTTTGGCAACCACCATTCCAATGTTTGATTTTATGAATTTGATTATTTTAGATGCCTCAGATTCGTCAAATTATGCAATATTTGTCTCTTTGGGACTGGTTAATCTCATTTATCTTAACACCCTCAAGATTCATCCATGTTGACAAATATTGCACAATTTCCTTCTTATTTAAGACTAAATTGTATTCCATTGTATGTGTATGTCATACTTCATTATTCATTCATCTGTTGATGGACATATAGATTGTTTCCATATCTTGGCTATTATGAATAATGTTTCCAGATGGCTATTATTTTTAAAAAAGCAAGTGTTAGTGAGGATTTGGAGAAATCAGAACGTTTTTATACTTCTGGTGGGAATGCAAAACAATGTAGCATCTATGGAAAATAGTATGGAAGTTTCTCAAAAAAATTAAAAATAGAACTACCATATGATCCAGCAACTTTACTTCTGGGTATTTTTCCAAAAAAAAAAAAAAAAAAAAAGAAATCAAGATCACCAAATGATATTAACACTCCATGTTCATTGAATCACTGCCTTTTGACATTCCATGTACCCTAGTTTTAGATTGTTAGTCCCTTTATTTAACTTTTCACATTCTCTTCAACTAAATTATAAATTCCATTAAAATATAAATCCTGTCTTATATTTAATAATAAAGAAAATATTGACAAGTTGGTGATGATGTGACATAATATTTTTGAGAATCTCCAAATTTTAATATCATCATAATATACGATTGCCCTTCTAAAAAATTCATTAAATTGTAACTGAAAAACTTAAGTGAACCTTTCAGTCTTAAGAAGTTACTCTGGGGGCGCCTAGCTGGCTCAGTCGATTGGGTGTCTGACTTTGGCTCAGGTCATGATCTCACGGCTCATGAGTTCGAGCTCTGCGTCAGGCTCTGTGTTGACAGCTCAGAGCTTGGAGCCTGCTTCAAATTCTGTGTCTCCCTCTCCCTCTCTGCCCCTCCCTCACTCATGTTCTCTCTCTGTGTCTCAAAAATAAATAAACAGAGAACATTGTGGTTAGTTTGAGCCAACAGTATTGGGTGGGCATCTATGTTCATTCCAAAGTTAAGAGATTTCATATTCAGGTTTAGGTTCATAGCATCTGTCATTCAAATTAATCTTTTAAGGATATTTAATCATTTATACCCAGTCATGTTCAAAAATATCAGTTGATTGTATAAAACACACACATACACAGAGACATCTAAGTGACTTGCCTGCCACTGGAAAGGGTCCTCTGAACAAATAATAAAATAAAGGCACTAAGCCGTCGTGCAGGCCCCAGTCAGCCAAGAAACTAGGGTGCTCAGAATAAATTAATGGGAATCTTAGGTGTAAAAAAGAAAATGACATCGAAAGGAGCTAAGGAACAGAAGTCCTCCATGCATGTGTTAAAAGTAAGAAGTTCATTATTCCATTTAGGCACCTAAGTCTTTTTGTCCTTATCTACCAAACCAACATCAAAACCGTGACACCTCTCCTTGACCCTGAAATATAGATCCCTAAATACCATAATATTGTTTGCATCTAGTGAAATGACTGCAGGAAAGCCCACATACCTTATTGGGGAGGGAGAGATATCATAATAATCTGATTATGAAGCATGAAATGGGGCCCTGAATTTTTACTATAAAGTGTGTAATACTATCATAAATCTTGATGTTGTCTATGATCCTTACTTCAGATTACAGTGTAGACATCATACAAAATGCTGTCAATTCATGTTTCCAATATCTCATTTGTGTCATCTTTGACTTAGAATGATGCAGGTTAGCATAATCTTCCAAACTACGTAAGGATCTGGTACTTTGTTAAAAATAAAAATGCCTTTACTCATTGTATTGTCAGAATGAGATTCCAAACAGCCTAGGGTACAAGCAGAGGGGATAAGAGATAGGTATGAAGAACCAAAATATAAACCATAAACATAAAATAGCTATATATAAAATATGAATATGTAAAAATATAAGATATAAAGTAACAAGAGCCACAAAGGAGTGCTGAGGTAGAGAAAGGAAAGGTAGGCATGCCTGAATTTTACCTTTACCTGACAATTTCTTCTGTCTCTTAGGACTAAGGAAGCAATACATACAAGGGACATAGATAAATGGGTACATTATCACTTTAGAATTAGTTGGGCTAGGGCCCAATCCTCCAGTATAGTGTTCTCTGGTGAAACCGGTGTGGAGAATGTATCTGGTGCCCAAAGCCCCTCCAAGGCAGGCTACTATCTCACATTCTTAATTCTCCGACTACTCACTAGAAGTGATGAGAATTTAGGGGTTTGTAAGAAAAGAGGAGCAAGAGACTTTCAAGAGAGCCTTGGCACAGCTTATCAATTACATCTCTTAAAGGCAATGGGAAGAAGAAGGAAGAGATCCTGGCACAAGGCTACATCAATTTGCAATAGCAAATCCATCCACTAGTAAACGTGGTCCGATAAATTTCCTTTAATTTGACCAGACTGCAATTGTAAAGAATAAGGGAGATAGAGGGAACCTCCTATCTCCCCCCAAAAATGTGTCATTGCTTTGAGAACTCAAAGAAAAGAGGGACACTGAAATCAGAAGAAAAACATGTTTCTGACTTTTTTTTTCTTCAGTTATTTCTTCCCTGTCTACTTCCTCAGTTGCTGTTCCTCCATCTATTTCTTCAGCTTGCTTCCCAGGGTACCCTGCATTGCTACAGATGCAATCCAGTTATCAAATGCCATCTGGGTGCTAATTAATGTCAGTTCTAAGGCTCAGTTCAGACCTACCTCCTGAGCTTCAGATAGTGTCTACATATTATGTATGTTATCTGGCCTCATTCACCTTCACCTGATGAGATGAGGCCATTCAAATTTATCTTTAAAAAAAATGTTTATTTACTTTTGAGAGAGAAACAGCATGTGCAAGGGAGGGAGGGGCAGAGAGAAATGGGGACAGAGGATCTGAAGAAAGCTCCGCACTGAGAACACAGAGCCTGATGCGGGGCTCGAACTCATAAACCGACCCGTGAGATCATGACCTGAACAGAAGTCAGACACCTAACTGACTGAGCCACCCAGGCGCCGCTCAATTTAATCTTTAACTTTCCCATCTCACTTCTCCCACCAAGCCTGCTTATCATGCATTATTATTTTTTAGTATCATTTTGTAGCATCACTATCCAACCCATTATGCAAACTAGATATCTTGGAGTCATCATTAACTCTCTTTTCCTAACGTCCACATCAAGTAATAGAATGCTACCAATATTAACTACCAAGTATTTTTTGTTTCCCTCCTTTTAGTTCTCTTTCCCCCACAGATTGTGTTCATATCTTCCTTCTACTGTTGTTGGCTGTGGACTTTTTCCCTCAAATCTATTCTCAACATAGCTTCCATCTTGGTCCATCTAAAATGTAAATCTGGTCATTTCATTTCCCTGTTCAAATCCATTCATGGCTCCCATCAATGTTAGGGCAAATTCTGAAGTTTTAAACGTGGTATAGAAACTCCTCCCTAAACCCTGCCTACCTCTCGGATATCATCTTCTGCTGCTCCCTTTCCCTGTCCTTTGATCTCAAGCAAAACTTACATCTTGATGGTTTTGCCAAACACCTCCTTTCTTCAGCTAGCCTGTGCCCCTACTAGCTCCAAAATTTGGAAAAATATTCCTTCTCTGCTAAACTTCTTCTGGATAATTCTTTGTCATACTTTAGGATTCAGCATAGCTGCAACTTCCTCCAAAATTTCTCCTTTGATTCATTCCTCACCTCCCCCAAATAAGACTCGATTATGTTCTCCTCTTCTCTGCTCCCAGAGAAGATTGGTAATCTTCTCTGGACTGTGAGATCCTTCATGGCAGGATACACACCCTTTTGGAACATAATAGATGTCTATGAGTGTACCTATTCATACAAAGAAAAGAGAGGGGGAAAGAAAGGAGGCAGGGAAGAAGGAAGGATTTCAATCAGGTTTAGTTTTGAAAATCATTTTGACAACCAATAAATATGTAGAAGAGAGTTAGAGGCAGAAGGAAACTCATGAGAAAAGGACATGAAATGTAAAACTCAAGACGATGGGTGGAGAAGGATATATGGAAAAATATGTATGAGAGAAAAAACAAAACGGAATGGAAATTTGGGGGCAAATTGTGAAGGACCAGAATCCCAGTTTAAAGGCTCTGAACTTCACTTGAGCAGGAGGACCACTGAAAAATTTTGAGTAGGGATGACTGTACCAAAGTAGCTTTATGAAAATAATCTATGATCGTACACCTAAAAATAATGTAATATTGTGTATCAACTATACTTAAATAGAAATGTTAAATTATTAAACATTTTAAGAAGTAAATAATCTATGGTTATGGGTAGGATGTATTAAAGGAGTAAGTGAGGGTCTGGGGAACACGGATATAGGTGTACTGCAGTTTTCAGAATGACATATAATGAGGAATGAATTGGGGAAGTGGATTTGGGAATAGAAAAAAAAAAAGATAAACTTGAGACAAATTTCAAGGCAAAGAATTGCCAGGAGTTGGTAATGAATTGAATGTGGAGAAGCAAAATAGGGAACCTGTATGACTTAGAGAATGGTGGTCTCGTTAATGGATAATGAAATTCCCAGATGGTGCTAGTGTAAGAAGATTGATGATGAATACAAATCAGAACATGCTGAGCTTGAAGGTTCTTTGGGAGATGCATTTAGAGATACCCAAGTCATTGGGAATTCAGGATTGGAACTCAGGAGACTGACCTTGTCTTCAGAAATAAATTAGGGAGTCATTTGCACAGATATGGGAGTTGAGAAAGAAATGTGGATGTCTTTATCGTCCATCATCCTGAGGTAATGAGTTCACATTTTTTCTATAATCACATTTTATCATAGTAATATCTAAAATATGCTAGTGCAAAGCCTTCCTGAGATAATATAAGGATTCCACGCTTCTCTCTTTGCACACTTATTTTAGATATGGCTAGGGATGTCCCACATGAGGAATCATTCACCTTGTATTCTTCTGCTCCAATCTTTTGTTAAAATCTACTTCCCACAAGCTACCTGAAGAGCAGCTAGACCAATAAAGATTCAGAGAAACTCAAAAAGAACTTTTCAGAGTACAATATTGGAGACAGCATGGTCCCAACCAAGTTCCATGATGTAGCTGTGCCTAAGAATACCTGAAGTGGGATGAAGAGCAGGCTCAGTAGAAATTTTAAAAATATGAAACTATGAGGTAATGGTGGTAGAAACATTGGCAAGGTGGATATGGAAGTCACCAAGAACTTCCTGAGAAGAATATGGAGAGAAAGGTTGTGGGCCAGTTGCCAAAATCAACATGGATGCTGTGTAAAATGTCTTTAACATTTCAGCAATGAAACTGGATGAAGAATGCTATAAATAGACTTGGAAAGAACTGTGTGAAGACTTACCTAGACGTTATCACATGGAACATTCTTTGTTGTCTGTCTGTCTGTCTGTCTGTCTCTCTCCTAAAAGCTAATAGAAGGGTGCCTGTGTGGCTCAGTCGGTTAAGTGTCTGACTCTTGACTTTAGCTCAGGTCATGATCTCATGGTTCATGAGTTCAAGCCCAGCATAGGGCTCTGCACTGACAGAGCGGAGCCTGCGTGGGATTCTGTCTCCCTCTCTCTCTGCCCCTCCCTTGCTTGCTCTCTATTTCTCTCTCAAAATAAATAAAAATTAACTTCAAAGAAAAATCCAATATAATTCCACTTATTAAAGAAATCTAGGGGTGCCTAGGTGGCTCAGTCGGTTAAGCATCTGACTTCAGCTCAGGTCATGATCTCGCAGTCCATGAGTTTGAGCCCTGTGTCAGGCTCTGTGCTGACAGCTCAGAACCTGGAGCCTTCTTTGGATTCTGTGTCTCCCTCCCTCTGAATCTCCCCTGCTCGCTCTCTCTCTCTCTCTCTCTCTCCCTCTCTCTCAAAATAAATAAACATTAAAATTTTTTTTAAGAAATCCAGTTACTATGGTGTCAAAGATGGAGCTTTATGGTATGTGGAGCTGTACTTTCTATATCTTTTATGTATGTAGGAAGTGCTAGTCACAAAGAGATTAATAAATATTTGCTGAATTAATCTAATCCATAGATAACAATGTACTTGTAATTCAATATGAGGCAAAAACAATTTCTAAAAACCCCAATTCAAAGTATACAAAATTGAGGTAAAAATGTTGCAAGGCACTCAGTCTTATCAATTATTAGTAAGAGCTCCTATACTAAAACAAGCTCTTCTTATTAACTTCAAATAATAATTTGCAAAACTGTGATTTAAAAACAACTTTGAGCGTTTGTAAAAATGGTGGTAGAAGCCCATTTTCCATAGGGCTCTAGGCATTATTAGAAGTTTGGACTGCTGGGCTTATCAGATGTTGTGCATCTTTCTGAGTCTCAGGGTTGTTAATCAAGATAGATGGCAGACTAGTTAATGTTGCTGTTAGTGAGACTGTAGTAAAGATTAGAAGGTTATCAAACAGATATAAACAGGAGTTCTAGGATTCCTATCTAACATATGAAATTAACAACTAATAGGTATCTTTCTTTGATAGTTGATTTGATTGAATGCATGTGGATAAAAGTCAACAAGTGAACAACTTGATTGTCTGCTGAATTAATAGAATGGAAGAACTTTAAATGGTTCTGAAAGCTAATTTAATTCAGAAACCTCAGTGAGGTTCCAGCTCTTTAGTGAAACTAGTGAATAAAATGTTGGCAATTCATTCAGAATAAAAATATGAGCATTAGCTTCTTCTCTTCTTGGAATAAAGGCTTGGTGTTTAAAAATGTTTTTTGCAAAGAGGGAGCTTTAAACTTATGAGTATGTACCTGTGATCCTCTGAATAAACACTGTAAATTAAAATGAGGAAAACTGCCCTTTGAATTTGCCTTGACTTCACAATCATTTCTATTTCAATCCCTCTCTTGCATTTGTCCTCCCAGACATTTTCATTCATTTGTATTTCCTTCCTTAGCAATTAAAATTGTTCCTTTTCTAGGCCCATTTAAATTTGAACTGCCAGTGTGATTTGGATATTTCAGCCCCCGGTGGGCATTTGTTATATTCTACTGTGCCATGAATTGAAGGATGCAGAATAGGATAGACCAGGTTATTTATCTAGCCTCACCCTGAATCACTTGATTATTATCTCCAATCACTCTGCCCTCTCTGTTTCCCCAAAACCTCAAGCTGCTGTCTTCCTCAGGGAAACAGTATGCTCTTTTTTTCTCTACCCCAATTCTCTCCTTACCTGCACTTCCCCTAGACAGGTCTTACTCGTCCTTCTTCCTCAGGAAAGCTTTCCGAAACCATGCCTTCCTCACCGGCTCCTATCTCAGGATTCACAGAACCTTCTGTTTTTCTTCCATACGTAGCAAGATAGCACTTCCTACCATGGCACTTAGTTAAGAAGTTAAGCAGACAGATGGTGGTTTAGAGCCTTTCTCTCACACTGAATTACAAAACTGTATGAAAGCAGAAACGATGTTAGTCTCATTACTGTATAGAACAGAGTGCCTGGTCTAGAGAGAGACCTTAGTAAGCACTTGCATTGGCCAGATGACACTGGAGGACAGAGAAGAACCCCCAGGTCATTCGAGAACAAATCCAAACCCAGGACTGACCTTGGATTTGGAGTCTATTAGAGCCCATTTGGGACCCCTTTCAGAAAACAGGTCAAACATCAGGAGTCCACTTAGTTTGAAACTTTCCCCCACATCAGGCAACTTTTTTGTGTCTCTAGAAAGTCTCCTACAAGAGAACAGCCTGCTAGATACGAATAGTATTTTGGGTAAATTCTAAGCCATCTTGTACCTGCTCTCTTTCTGTAGTGTTTTTTTTTTCCCCAAAAAACTGTAACTTGGCAATTTCGGGTACCTTTAGTTAAATCAAGTTTCCTTGGTAAAAGAATAACACAGGTCAAATTATAATTTCCAAAAATTTCAAGTAGTTATTCATATTCTAGCTTGCACAATGTGTAAGACATGTTGAATGGAAAAAGCAGTATTCACAACTGCTTGTATTGTATGAGCCCTGCTGTGTCACTGCAGATAGCAATCTGTTAACAGCAAAAAGAAAAGCTGAGGAGAAATACACTGAAATGTCAACTGTGGTTATCTCTGAGTTGTGAATTGTTATATTGTCTTCTTCTTTGTGTTTTTCTGTATTTCCCAAGTTATTTTATGATGATCATGTAATGTTTCTATAATCAAAGAAATAAGCTACTTAAATTTATAAACAATAACTTGCACATAGTATATACTACATAACAACTTCCTAAATCTCCCTTTCTCTTCATAGGTACCTGTTCTCAAGGTACAATGTCATACGAACCATTAGCTTCCCATTCCTCTGTATAGAAAGAACATGGGCCCAGGGGCAGCCTGTCCAATTTTAATGCCAGGTCTGTCACTTATTAAATTTATAATCTTAAACTAGTTATTTAAGCAACCTCAGTTGACTCATCTGTAAAATGAAGATAGCAATAATTTTATCCACTCCCATTCAAATATCTCTGTGCTTTCTCAGAGAGGCCACTTCCTGTCATGGTATTCCCAGGAAGGAATCTTCTGTCCTGGAAGTCAGAAGGAAGATTTCTGGCCTTGTGCAGAAGTGGTAATTAATGGAGTAAGTGTAAGAGTTGCTTTGAACATGCAAACATTGAACTGTAAGTAACTCTACATCATGAAGAGAAACCCAGAGATCCAACATAGAAAACTTTGAGAAGATTGTCAACAGCTGGATGGAGGACTGGCAGTGGAGGGAAAAAGTGCTTCTTAGTAACAAAGCGAAAAACCAAAATCACAAAGTTTCTAAAGGTTAGAAAAGGAGAACTTGACATATTTCTAGTTAAAAAATGGTGGGTAAATACATGGAGATTAATTTCAGGAAAGCCATTATTGCTAATTTTAAAATGTGGGAAAAAAATGATTGGCAGTCAATTCCAAAATATGGTTGGTAGCATTCCATTCAATTTTTTTAGTATCCCATAATTATTGTCTTTTTTTCCCACTGAATATAAAGGTGTTCTCTTTCTTTTCTTTTTTTCTTTTCTCTTTTTTTTCTTTTCTTTTCTTTTCTTTTCTTTTCTTTTCTTTCCTTTTCTTTTCTTTTTTAACAACAGTTTTCATATATTGGTTCCCCAATTCCGTTTCTTCATCATCCACTCTTAAAATTCTTAGTTGAACTTTCTCTAATCACAGAGGCTTCCATAATTTTCATAGCTGGGTAAAGTGATTTTTAGATTTTTTAATTGAATAAACAATTAATTAAATAACAACAGCTACTGATATAATACTTAATGCACCAGCCACTCTTGTGTTTTGCAAACTTTTATAAACTCCAATCAGATAAGTACATAATCCATTTCACTTATGAGGAACTGAGGCACAGAGGTTAATAACTGGCCCAAGGTCACACAGCTAACACATGTTGGACCTAGGATTGAAACACAGCTGTTCGATTCTATCATCTGTTGACTACAGTGTCTTGCAAATAAAGTGAGAACTTATTAGACAAGAGTGCTTTTCAAAATCTTAGAGTTTTAGAGTAAAAACAACATGAAAGAAAAAAAATGCAGTCCAATACCCGATCACACAAAAGAACTAATGCAAAAGTCAGGTGAAAACCCAGGGGCAAGTCTGTATAACTTTCAGTATAAAATATAATCTCTTACTGTAAACAATACATATGTAAGTAAATTTTATTTAATTCACACATTTCAGACATTCTAAATGATTCACTATTCAAAAGGCTCCTATCAAAAATCCTTTCATAAGTAATGAATCTTTTTAGCAAAGCAAATGCCCATAATTTATGTTTTTAATATTTTTAAAACACTCAACTTAGTAAAGCAAGATAAATCTGAATCAAATTATTTATTTGTTATATTTCATTTTTTTAGAGAGAGATATTGCACAAGCATTAGGGGTGGGAGGGAGGGAGGGAGAGAGGGAGAGGGAGAGAGAGAGAGAATGAGAGAGAGAGAGAGAGAGAGAGAGAGAGACAGAATCTTAAGCAGGCTCCATGCCCAGCACAGAGCCCAACACTGGCTCAATCTTAGGATCCTGAGATCATGACCTGAGCCAAAATCAAGAGTCAGACACTTAATCGACTGAGCCATCCAGGTGCCCTGAATTATTTATAAGACTATAAAAATCAATAAAGTACAATTATTATGGATCATTGACTAAGGTATAATTTTTTCATATTTATTTTAAAAATATTCGATTTACACATGCATTATAGCTTAAATCCAAATCCCACTGACATTAACCGCCCAAAATTCAGCTGCCATCCCTTCCTGATAATAAGAAACTGAAAACCTTCAATATCGCTATACTAAATTAGGACAAGCCAAGACAAGAGAGTTTGTTAACACTCCCAAAGTGTAGCTGACTCTGAGAACAATCAGAAATCATTCTCCCTGATTGCTTTTCCCCCTTTTTTTGCATTTGCTGTAACTTAACAGATATTATGAAACAAGGAATATATAGATCCAAATTTGTAGACAAGAAATGTGTTGCCTTTTTCAGTGAATACTTCAGTATACTATAATATCTGAAATATTAAAAAGTACATATTCCAATATCATTCCTTCTTAAAAATGTCGTTACATAAGGCAGAAACGCATGAAACATAGTAACCAATAAGTGTTATTCATAACAATAATAATGGTGTGGTTATTAAAATCACCACCACCATATCATCATAATAATGATGAGTAGTACTGGGACCATAAGAGAATACCCAAGATATGGTCTTCTTCCCTCTTAGAGACCTTTTTCTTCCCACACAAGACAAGTCAGGTCTCCCCAAATCTCTTGTGCCATGTGAAAAAGGAGATCTCCATCCTGCTTCAGGAAAATAAAGTGGAAAAAAATGTCCATTTTCCATGTCATATTCTAAGAGCAGTACTATCCACCTCAGAGACTTGATGTGAGAATGAATTAAGTCATGCACATGGAACACACTCAGAAACATACCGAGTGCCCAGTAAGCACTCAACAAATGTTTACTCTTTCTGTAACTACCATTTATTAGTAGATATAAAGAGCAGAGCTCCCAATCCCTAAATAAAATTCTTTTTTAAATATAACATTGTTTTCAGGGTCAAATTACCAGTGGAACAGGATTTAATAATACACATACCAGATGATACTACTACACTTTGAATTATCACTTGACTGCCTCTTCTATTTCTCACTTATACACATACGAACAAAATCTACCTTCTGACATTTGTGTTCTTCAGCCTAATATCCCTGCATCCAAAAGTACAATCATGGGTAACCTTTCTTATGTATTGCTTTTCTAAAGATAAAATTTAACTTGTTTATAAATATATGATTTTCCATTCTAGGCTTCTCATCTAACTCGATATTTATTCATTTGATTCTTGCAAATCATTAACAATACACCAACACAGAGCCTTTATTAAATGGTTATTATGTGTTCAAGCTCTGTCCTGGGCATTTGGAAACAGGCTATCTAATCTTTCCCACTGCACAGTGAGGGATCGTTATTGTCATTTTACATAGGAGAACAAAGGGTACAGAGAAGTTAAATAACTTTCTCAGTGTCACTCAGTAAGAAAGTGATGAGATCTCTGAGCCATTAACCCAGACATTTTCCACTTTAATGCAATCGTCTACAGATAGAGCACAGGGAGCATAGCTGGCTCCTTTATGTGTTCTCAGTATGTTCCTGAGGCATGGGCAATGAGAAGATAAACTTGATGGGCAGCAAACAGCCTTCTTAACTCCTATGTTTTCTTAATGTTTGCTTTCAATATTAAATGAGAATGAGTAGAAATAGAAATAGACATAGAAATGACTTATACTTATGATTCCTATCTCAGGAAGCAGTTACTGAAACTTAGGACTCCTTATAGTAGTTCTTAATGAAGGGGAGGTGAGCAGAAATAAACCTAAATGTTGCTCCAGTTTATGGAGAAGATTTCGCAAAGCCTAATCTGGGAGTGAGAATGGAATAAAAAGCCAAGATGACATCTCTGGCCCACATAACCTGCCTTGTTTTGCTCTACAACTGTTATACCTGTTTTGAATTTGACTCTTTAGAATAATGTACATATCGGGGGCTTACACTCTGTCCCACATGGGACTAAACAGTTCACATTTTTTTAATCATTGATCTTCCACAATATCTTTGTAAAGAAGGTATTACTGTTCCAGTTTTGCCAATGAAGAACTGCCACATAAAAGAATCTTGCCTAATGTCACATACCTACTGAAAGGAAGAGCCTGGATTCAATTCCAGTCATCTGACCACTAGGTTGTATTGAGTATAAATATTGCACATTCTTTTTATTACCATTTGCCATTTAAATCAAAATAATGTGAGCTTTGAACAAGATGTCCTACCTCCTTTCGGCTGAAGGGCTACTGAAGACCATCTAAAACATTCCCTGTGAAAAGAAACAACCGCCACATGCTTCTGACAGCTAGGAAACCAGTTGGAAGGCACTGCTTGGCATTCTAGTTTTGAAAGGCCAGATTCAACTAAATAAAACCTTCACTTTGTATATGTGTGTGGAAGTGATTAGTCATTTAATACTGGAAGCTCTACCTGGAACACATTTCTTAATACATTTTTTTCACATGCATGATGTCTTTCCACAATTTATTGCCACATTTTATTAAACTCTTGTTACCTAGCGTGTAATTGGAATCATCACTGATACATGAAACACGAGTATACAAATCTGAAACAGAGTGGAGGCAGGTCAAAGAAATAACAGCAAAGCTAAATTTTAAAATGGGGGAAAGACATAGACTGTAGTGTGAAGAGTCCCTGCACTCTTCACCAGCTCAGAGCAACTGCCCCCAGGAAAATCATCTTATACCCTACATCCACACAAATTTGATCCTCTGTGAATAAGAAATGATGGGGTAAAACAGTGAAACCAGACCAAAAACTACATGAGTATGAAAATGGGAAAATTACCATAATAGATGCTCTTACATGTTTTGATTCTTCAAAAATAGAAATTCTACCAGAGTTATATAAATTTAACTTCACTTTCTACTTCACGAAGATATTCCGATTTCTGTCAATGTCCTGGAACCAGATTTCATAAGCTCCAGTTTGTACATTTGCTCTGAAATGTGATTATGTCTATCTTGGTCGACCTTCCTTTCCAAGATCCTAGTGCAATGCTTGGCAGAATGTAAGACAAAAGATGTTTTATGAATGAAAGAATAAATAAATAGTAAAGCAGGAAGTGGATTTTTTTAACTGTGCTATATAAAACATCAAGAGGTTTGTTTGGATCCCATGGAAATCTTCTACAAGCAAAATTATTTCCTGGGCTGCTTTGTGAAATAATTGTCTCTTTTTTAGCTTCTTTCTTTCTTTCTTTCTTTCTTTCTTTCTTCCTTTTTTTTTTTTTTTTTTTTTAGGATATTTTTCTGAATTCAGTGTCTTTCACTTCTTTCATCTCCAGATTACAGCTTCATTTTCACCCCAGAGCATTATATCTATTTTCAGGTACATTTAAGGGCCACAGTAAAAATTTCACAGTAAAGATACTGTCACTGGCAGACAGGAAATACTGCATTTGCTTTACTAAAAGACAGGCAAAGAACAACAAAAAAATGAAAGAGAGAAGAGAAAGAACTTTTCTTACAATTCCTATCATAATCAAGCACAGCTATTCCTATTTTCTAATTATCATGTTTGCTTTCATTGATGCCATAATTTTTAATCAACATCTGTTGGTAAATATGGCTAAGTATAAATTAATACACATTCTTATTACCGATTGCCATCTAGATATTTATGAAGATATATTATCAAAATTTTTCATCTGATCAGGGTTTTATAGTATTCTTTAAAATATTTTTCTGGGGCCCTTGGGTGGCTCAGTCAGTTAAGCATCTGACTTGGGCTCAGGTCAAGCCCCTCTTCAGGCTCTGTGCTGACTACTCAGAGCCTGGAGCCTGCTTTGGATTCTGTGTCTCTGTCTCTCCCTCTGCCCCTCCCCCCATTCATGCTCTGTCTGTCTCTCTTTCAAAAATAAACATTTAAAAAACTAATCAAATAAAATGTTTTCTGATTCTGTAAAGAATAGGTTTATAGGAGAATATATTTAAAATGTGAAACTTAGAAATAAAAAGATTTAAAGTACCCTTAATTTCATAGCCACAAATAACCAGCATCACTTTATTGTACGCTGTAAAAAAACAATAATGCCCTGTGTAAAGTAAAGATGAAGTCCTTTATTTTACTCTTCCAAAACATGTCCACACAATCCAGGACAAGACTCAGTCAACAAATACTTATCTGTGCACCAGCAACCGTTCTAGCTGCTTGGGACACCACGTTAGATATGAGAAATAGAGCCACTCTCCTAAAGAAATTTATGTTCTACTGGCTGAAAAAAAGTAAATAAGTGAAGTAAAAACACACATGTTAAGAAGAGGATAAAGTAGGGTAAAGAGATAGAAAATGCCTCTGGAAGCTGCCTTTGTGAGGGTGGCTTGAAAGCTTTTGGGGAGATATGACACTTGAGTTGTGACCTGGTGCCCAGAAAAGAACATTTCAAGCAAGAGACACATGCATATTTGAAGAACAGAAAGAAAATCAATGTTTCTGAAATGTGTTGAATTAGAGAGATAACAGAGAAAAATAAAGTTGAAAAGTTAGGGAAGGCCAGATCAAAGAGAGACTTATGGGAGTTTACATCACATTTTGGTTGGAACCGGAAGTCTTTGGAGGGTTTTGTTTGTTTGTCTGTTTTAA
This sequence comes from Panthera uncia, assembly GCF_023721935.1. Classification (NCBI taxonomy): domain Eukaryota; kingdom Metazoa; phylum Chordata; class Mammalia; order Carnivora; family Felidae; genus Panthera; species Panthera uncia. The sequence goes on from NC_064812.1 coordinate 32,854,137, forward strand.
GTAGGCTCCACACCCAGTGTGGAGCCCAGGGCAGGGCTTGAACTCTTGACCCTGAGATCAAGAGCTGAGCTGAAATCAAGAGTTGGACTCTTAACCCAATGAGCCACCCAGGTGCCCCCAGGGGGTTTCAATCAGGGGAGAGTTGTAGTCCTGATTTATAATTTAAAAGTGTACCCTGGCCACATATAAATGATGGACTCTAACAGAACAAGAGAGAAAGCAGAAGCAGGAGCCATCACCATTTTCCAGGCAAGTGAGGATGGTGGCACTGACTGAGGCTGTGACCGTGGTGACGATGAGCAATTAGAAGCAGGGTGCACTAGTAAAAGGGTGGAAGTTACTCCAAGATCAGATGTGGTGAGCGGAGGAAAGAACAATCAAATCCCAGGTAAGTCCTGTTGACAGGTGGCAAAGCTCCCTCCCTTATTATAATCTTTGAATTTTCTAAAATATTAATTATTGATAACAGGTGCCATTTACTATGTCTCAGATACTCTAGGTACATTGTCTCAATTAATACATTAAATAAATTAATATTCATTTCACAAACCTTTAAGATAGATACATGCTATTATTAGCTCCATCTTATGAATAAGGACACAGAATTAGAGGGTAAGCAGCATATCCAAATTCACAGAGCTCATAAATGGTTAAAGTAAAAAGAAATCAAACCCAAGCCAACTTGGCCCTAAAAGCCCTGCCTTTAATCACCATGCACTATATCTGACAATGTGCCAACATTCACTTAACCCGTCCCCTCATCACATATTTAGTTTGTTTTCAGATTATCCCTGCTAAAAATAATGCTACTATGAGCATTACTGTATATACATTTTATATTTTTAAAAAAATGTTTATTTATTTTTGAGAGAGAGAGAGAAGATAGAGCACGAGCAGGGTAGGGGCAGAGAGAGATGGAGTCACAGAATCCAAAGCAGGCTCCAGGCTCTAAGCTGTCAGCATAGAGCCAGACTCAGGGCTTGAACTCACGAGCTGCGAGATCATGACCTGAGCCAAAGTTAAATGCTTAACTGACTGAGCCACCCAGGCGCCCCTACATTTTATACTTCTTTGATTTTTTCTTTAAGGTAAATCCCTAGAAACTAAATTGATACAATAAAATTGTGGAAATTTTTAAGACTCTTCATACATATGCCAATTTTCTAATTTTACCCAGTTAAAGTTTCACCAGGAGCAAATGCAATAAATTCATGCATCATCATTATTTTCATGATCATTTTGAAAAATCTGTCATACCTTGGCTGCTATCACACACTTAGAAAGAGACAGAGATGAAACATGAATTAAAGCAAGCTAACACCGGGTAATACGTTTTTACCCATTACCTTATGCACTTTCCTTATTCTTTAATATAATATGAAGTGATTGAGGCATCTAATGTTTTTTTTTCATATTTTTAACCATGAAATACAGCACCACTTTTTGAATAATCAAACTTTTCACAACTGATCTGAAATATCTGAAATGTCAGGTTAATCATCATCACCATCACCATTATCAAATTAGCCATTTAATAGTACTTTAGATAACTTAAATCAAATCATGCAGTATTTGTCCTTATACAACCAGATTTTTATGTCCTCTGGGTTCATCAACGTTGCTGCATATGACAGGATTTCCTTCTTTTTTTAAGTTTTTATTTAAATTCCAGTTAGTGAACATACATCGCAATATTAATTCCAAGTATAGAATTTAGTGATTCAATGCTTACTTACAACAACTGATGCTGATCACAAGTGCTCTCATTAATCCCCATCACCTATTTAGCCCATTCCCCTGCCTGCCTTGCCTCCAACAACCATCAGTTTGTTCTTTATAGTTAAGAGTCTGTCTCTTGGTTTGCCTCTTTCCTCCCCACTCCCATCCATGTTCATGTTTTGTTTCCTAAATTCCACATACGAGTGAAATCATATGGTAGCCGTCTTTCCCTGACTGACTTATTTCACTTAGCATAATATTCTCTAGCTCCATCCATGTCATTGCAAATGGCAAGATTTCATTCTTTTTTATGGCTGATAAAAGTGTATGTATCCCTTCAAATTAATATTTTTGTATCCTTTGGGTAGATACCTAGTAGTGCAATTGCTGGGTCATTGGCTAGTTCTATTTTTAACTTCTTGAGGATCCTCCATACTGTTTTCCAGAGTGGTTGCACCAGTTTTCATTTCCACCAATAGTGTAAGAGGGTTCCCCTTTCTCTACATCCTCACCAACACCTGTTTTTTCTTCTGTTTTAACCATTCTGACTGGTGTGAGGTTATACCTCATTGCAGTTTTGATTTTGATTTTCCTGATGATGAGTGATGTTGAGCATCTTATCATGTGTCTGTTAGCCATCTGTATGTCTTCTATGGAAAAATGTCTATTCATGTCTTCTGCCCATTTCTTAACTGGATTCTTTGTTTTTTGGGTGTTGAGTTTGATAAGTTCTTTATGTATTTTGTATACTAACCCTTTATCAGTGATGTCATTTGCAAATATCTTCTCACATTCCATAGGGATTTAGTTTTGTTGATTATTTCCTTTGCTGTGCAGAAGTTTTGTATTCTGATGCAGTCCCAATATTTTACTTTTGTTTTTGTTCCCCTTGCCTCAGGTGACATATCTAGTAAGTAGTTACTATGGCCAGTGTCAAAGAGGTTACTGCCTATGTTCTCCACTAGGGTTTTAATGGTTTCCTGTCTCACATTTAGATCTTTCATCCATTTTGAATTTATTTTTGTGTATGGTGTAAGGAAGTGGTCCAGTTTCATTCTTTTGCAAGTTGCTTTCCAGTTTTCCCAACACCATTTGTTGAAGAGACAGTCTATTTTCCACTGGATATTCTTTGCTACTTTGTAGAAGATTAATGGACCATGCAAACTTGGGTTCATTTCTGGGTTGTGCATTCTGTTCTATTGATCTAAGTGTTTATTTTTGTGCCAGTACCACACTGTCTTGATCACTAAAGCTTGGTAATACAACTTGAAGTCAGGAATTATGATGCCTCCAGCTTTGCTTTTCTTTTTCAAGGTTGCTTTAGCTACTCAGGGTCTTTTGTGGTTCCATACAAATTTTAAGATTGTTTGTTCTAGCTCTGTGAAAAATACTGGTGTTATTTTGATAGGGATTCCACTAAATATGTAGATTGCTTTGGTTAATATGGACATTTTAAATAATATTTGTTCTTCTAATCCATGACCATGGAATGTTTTTCCATTTCTTTGTGTCATCTTCAATTTCTTTCATCAGTGTTTTATAGTTTTCAGAGTATAGATCTTTTACCTCTCTGGTTAGGTTTATTCCTAGGTATCTTATGGTTTTTGGTACAATTGTAAATGGGATCATTTTCTTGATTTCTTTTTCTGCTGCTTCATTATTGGTGTATAGAAATGCAACCAATTTGCATACATTGATTTTGTATCTTGAGACTTTACTGAATTCCTGTATCAGTTCTAGCAATTTTTTGATAGAATGTTTCCAGTTTCCTATATAGTATTATATATATGCAAATAGCAAAAGTTTGACTTCTTCTTTGCCAATTTGGATGCTTTCTATTTCTTTTTGTTGTTCAATTGCTGCGGCTAGGACTTCCAGTACTATATTAAATAACAGTGGTGAGAGTGAACATCTCTGCCTTGTTTTTGACTGTCATTTTTTCCCCATTGGGGATAATATTAGCTGTGGGTTTTTCATATATAACCTTTGTTATGTTGCAGTATGTTCCATCTAACCCTACTTTGTTAAGGGTTTCTATCATGAATGGATGTTGTATTTTGTCAAATGCTTTTTCTGCATCTATTGAAAGGATCATATGGTTCTTACCCCTTATTTTTTTAATATGGTGTATCACATTGATTTGTGAATATTGAAACACACTTGAAGCCCAGGAATAAATCCCACCTGATCATGGTAAATGATTATTTTAATGTACTTTTGGATTCAGTCTGCTAGTATTTTGTTGAGAATTTTTGCATCCATGTCATCAGGGATATTGGCTGTAGTTCTCTTTTTTACTGGAGTCTTTATCTGGTTTTGATATAAGGGTAATACTGGTCTCATAAAATGAATTTGGAAGTTTTCCTTCCATTTCTATTTTTTGGCATAGTTTGAGGAAAAAAATAGATATTAACTCTTCTTTAGAGTGGTAGAATGCACCTGTGAAGACTTCTAGCCCTGGAGTTTTGTCTTTTGGGAGATTTTTGCTTACTGATTTAATTTCTTTGGTGGTTATTGGTTTGTTCAAGTTTTTATTTCTTCCTGTTTCAGTTTTGGTAGTCTATTATGTTTCTAGGAATTTATCCATTTATTCCTGGTTGTCCAATTTGTTGGCATATAGTTTTTTAATAATATTCTCTTATAACTGTTTGTATTTCTGTGGTGTTGGTTGTTATTTCTCCTTATTTATGACTTTATTTATTTGGGTCCTTACTCTTTTCTTTTTTATAAGTCTAGCTAGTGGTTTATCAATTTTAGTAGTTTTTTCAAAGAACCAGCTCCTGGTTTCATTGATCTGTTCTACTTGTTTTTTTTGGTTTCTATATCGTTTATTTCTGCTCTAATCTTTACAATTTCCCTTCTTCTGCTGGCTTTAGGCCTCATTTGTTGTTCTTTTTCTAGCTCCTTTAGGTGTAAGGTTAAGTTGTTTATTTGATACTTTTCTTGCTTCTTAAAGTAGGCCTATATTGCTATATACTCCCTCTTAAGACCAATTTTGCTGCATCCCAAAGGTTTTGGACTGTTGTATTTTCATTTTCATTTGTTTTCATGTATTTTTTTAATTTCTTCATTGATTTCCTGATTGACCAATTATTATTTAGTAGCATATTATTTAACCTCTATGTATTTGTAGTCTTTCCAAATTTTTTCTTTTGGTTGACTTCAGTTTCATTGTATTGTGGCCAGAAAATATACATGTTATGATCTCAATCTCTTTGTATTTGTTGAGGTCTGATTTGTGACCTGGTATGTGATCTATTCTGGAGAATGTTCTATGTGTACTCAAAAAGAAAATGTATTCTGCTACTTTAGGATGGAATGTTCTGAATATATCTGTTAAGTCCATCTGGTCCAGGGTGTTATTCAAAGCTGTAGTTTCCTTGTTGATTTTGTGCTTAATCTGTCCATTGATGTAAAAGGGGTGTGAAAGTCTCCTGCTATTATTGTATTATTATCAATGAGTTCCTTTATGTTTGTTATTGTTTTATATATTTGGGTGCTTCTGTGTTGGGTATATAAATATTTACAATTGTTAGATCTTCTTGGTGGATTGTGCCCTTAATTATGATATAGTGCCCTTGTTCATCTCTTGTTACAGTTTTTGGTTTAAAGTCTAGTTTGTCCAACATAAGTATAGTTACTCCAGCTTTCTTTTAATGTCCATTTGCATTATAAATGTTTCTCCATTCCTTCACTTTCAATCTGCAAATGTCTTTAGAGCTAAAATGAGTCTCTTGTACATAGCTTATAGATGGATCTTGTTGTTGTTGTTTATCCATTCTGACATCTTATGTCTTTTGATTGCAGCATTCAGTCCATTTACATTCAGATAATTCTTAATAGATATATATTTAGTACAATTTTATTACTTCTTTTGTTATTGTTTCTGGAGACTTCCTCTGTTCCTTTCTTGTCTTTGTCACTTTTGGTCTTTCCTTTCCACTCCAAGAGTCCCCTTTACTATTTCTTGCAGTACTGGTTTAGTTCATGAACATCTTTAGTTTTTGTTTATCTCTCCTATTCTGAATGATAGCCTTGCTGGATAGAGTGGCTGCATATTTTTCCCATTCAGCACATTGAATATACCATTCCCTTCTGGCTTGACAAGTTTCTATTGAGACATCTGCAGCTAGCCTTATGAGTCCTCCTTTGTAAGTTAGGGACTTCTTTTGTCTTGTTGCTTTTAAGATTTTTTTTCCTCTATCACTACATTTTGCCAATTTAACTACAATATGTCTTGGTGTTGACCTACTTTTGTTGATTTTGGTGGGAGTCCTCTGGCCTTCTGGATCAGGATGTCTGTTTCCTTCCCCAGATTAGAGAAGTTTTCAGCTCTTATTTCCTCACATAAATTTTCTTTCCCCCTTTTCTCTCTCTTCTTCTTCTGGAACTTCTATAATACAAATGTTAATACATTTAATGGAGCCACGGAGTTCCCTAAGTCTATTTTCATGTTCCATAATTCTTTCTTTTTTTCAGCTTCTTTATTTTCCATTATTCTATCTTCTGTGTCACTTATTTGTTCCTTTGTTTCTTTCATCCTTATGTGCATTGCATACAGTCTGTTTCAAATTTCAGTTATTGCATTTTTCATTTCTGATTGCTGCTTAACTCTTTTATCTCTGTGGTAAGGGCATCACTGAAGTCTTTCGTTCTTTTCTGAAGCCTAGCAAGTATCCTTATGATTGCCATGGGGTATGTTACTTATATCTGTTTCTTAGTTCTCTGGATGTGACCTTACCTTGTTCTTTCATATGGGATGAATTTCTCTGTCTCGGCATTCTGTCTAAGTCTCTGTCTGTATGTTAGAAAAGCCTATTATGTTTCCTGCTCCTGAGAGTAATGGCTTTAAGAAGAAGAGATCATATAGGGTCCAGGGCCTGGCTCTTCAGGGAGTGTCTGTGGTGTCTGTTGCTTGCACCCTGCTGTTGTGTTTTGGCTGCTCTATCCTTCAGGTCAGTTGTCTGTAGAGACTCTCTGTACCTGCAGTGGGCAGTGGACAGTGTTTGGTCCTTGGCCAGAATGTGTTAAGTTTTAAGTAGGTGTACTCTGGTCTGTTAAATGAGACCTGATACTACTTCCAATAGAACTGAAGCCTTGTAGAACTCTCTGGTTGGGAGACATGTTGTGGACAGGGGTTTCTGCTGGCCTTTTGGGGAAGGGGCCCACTGTGCTGGTACTGAGGCAGACCTGACTGAGAAAGGCAGCACCGATAGAGCACAGTGGTGTGGGAGTTAGTATAAGCAGGGTAGGCAGCCAGAGCCAGGGCTATGCTATTTACTGAAGGTGACTCCGGGTTTATACTAAGGGGCAAGGGTAGGAAATAGCACAAGTCAGCTCCTTTGTCCCTGGAAGGCAGTCTCCATGCACACTGCCTCTCAGGGAAGCACCCCCAGAAGAAGAATAGTCTCCCCCACTGTGTGTCCCAGGCATTTTTCAGATTGCTGTTTTCACAGTCTGCCCCTGGGTTGTCTGCCTGCCTTCTTTCCAGGACCAGCACAGTGCCCTCCCGGCTCTATCCCAGCCAAGCCTGCTGACATTTAAAACTCTAGGCTTCAGGGACCGTGGTGTGGCGGGGACTTGCACTGGTCTTCTGGGGGAGGGCCCACCATGCTGGCTTGCCCAAGAAGGGCAGTTGTGCCAGAGCTCAAGGGTGTTGGACTTGGAGTAGGCAGGCTAGGCAGCCAGTGCTGGAGCCAACCTGCTTTTCAAAAGTGGCTCTGTGCTTATGCTGAGGGGCAGGGGAGGAAAATGGCACCCACTGGCTCCTTTGTCCCTGGAGAGGCATCTCAATGAACACTATGTCTCACAGACATGCTCCAAAAAAAGTGAATTACCCCCCTTCTCCCACTGTGTGCCCTGGGTGTTCCTCAGATTGCCCAGTCTGACCCCTGGATTGTTTGCCTGTCTTCTCTCCAGGAGCAGGGCAGTGCCATCAAGGCTCTATCCCAGCCAAGCCTATAGATCTTTCAAAAAAAAAAATTTTTTTTTTTTAATTTTTGAGAGACAGAGATAGAGAAAGAGAGCTCACTCACATGATCAGGGGAGAGGTAGAAAGAGAGAGGGAGAGAGAGAGTCCCAAGTGGCTCAGTGCTATCAGCACAGAGCCAGATGTGGGGCTGGAACTCATGAACTGTGAGATCATGACCTGGGCCAAAATTGAGAGTCAGATACTTAAGTAACTTGAGCCACCCAAGTGCCCCAGACCTTTAAAACTCCAGCCTTCAAGCCCCACTGATTGCAAAAACAAAAATCAACACCTCTTGTTTCCCCAGCCAATGGCTTGGGGAAATGTTCTCCTTGTGCTTTCCCCGGTGTGCTCCTCTCTCACCTTTCTCCATGACCACAGCTCCCTCCCCTCCATAGCACTCATGATCATTTCTCCCCAGAATCATGTCTCTACACCTCCTACCTTCCTCTATGTGGCTTTTCCCCTCCCTTTAGTTGTGGAGTTTGTTCCATCAATCTTCAGGTTGATTTCTGGGTTATTTAGAATGATTTTATAGTTATTTAGTGGTGTTCCAGGGACAAGATGAGCCTAGGGTCCTCCTATTATGCTGCTATCTTAGCTCCTCCCTCCTTTTTATAAGTTAAATAATATTCCATTGTATGTATATGCCGCATTTTCTTATCCATTCACTCATCTATAGACTTTTAAGTTATTTTCTTATCTTGGCTATTGTGACTAATCGTGCAATAAACATTTTGAGATCCTCATTTCAATTTTTTCCAATACATACAGAAAAGTGGAATTGCTAGATCATATGGCAGTTCTGTTTTTAATTTTTTGAGATATTGTCGTTCTGTTTTCCATGGTAGCTACACCATCTTACATTCCCACCAATAGTGTAGAAAAGTTCCAATTTCCTCCACATCCTCACCTACGCTTGTTATCTTTTGGTTCTGGATTTGGTTTTGTCTTGTCTTGTCTCATCTTGTCTTGTCTTGTTTTGTTTACAGTAGCCATCCTAACAAATGTGAGATGATCTTTTGTTGTGGTTTTGCTTTGTATTTCCCTGATGATTTGATATTGAGCACCATTTCATGTACCTGTTAGCTATTGCATATCTTCTTTAAAGAAATGTCTATTCATGGGCGCTTGGGTGGCTCAATTGGTTAAGCATCCTCACTCTTGATTTTAGCTCAGGTCACGATCTCATGGTTCATGAGTTCCAGCCTTGCATCAGGCTCTGTGCTGACACCATGGAGCCTGCTTGGGATTCTCTCTCTGCCCCTCTCCCACTCGTGGGAGTGTGTGTGGTCTCTCAAAAATAAAATTAAATAAATAACTAAATAAATAAATAAATGTCTATTCAGTCTTTGTCCATTTTCCAATCAGATTAAAAGTAATTTTTTTAATCTCACAGAATTAGTAACTTGTAGAATCATAAAAGTATAGTAACTATAGCATATCTATATGTATGCTCTATGTTTGACCAAAGTTTTTGAAAACTTCTTCACTAGTCTTTGTGGAAAAGATGAAGAAATATCCACTAAATAAGGTGATAATAGTTGGTTATATAAATTACCAAACTATGCTCATAAATCTAAAACAAACTGATATTTTTATATACGATAAGGATGAAAATATAGATGACCTGTTTCCCAAATTTGCAGTTGGTATGAAATTCAAAAGAACATGAAATACATTAGTGCCATCATCAACATCTAAAGAGAATCACCTAAATTAAAGATTAAAACTTAAAAAAAAAAACCCATAAAACTGAAACATAAATATCAAGGTCTTCATTTCAATCAGAAATGGTTCCTTCAAAGAAGCAGAACCACTATGAGTGATAAGGAATAATGGATTTATAGTAGGGATTAGACCTTGTACAATCATGGGGACTAGAGAGAAGTCTTTTCCTGAACTTAGTGTAGGTCAGCAGAGCAGACAATCAGAAAGGAAAGCTGTAAGTGAAAAGAAGCAGAGTGAAGACAAATAGGATTCCATGAAGTCATCTATTGAATCTATTGAATCTATTTCTTACCATTTTGCAACTCAACAACATGGGTGATCTGCCAAAAGAAGCTGGTGCCTGGAGACATAGAGCTGCGCATTCACCTAGCCCAGAACTATATGAAACTGAATTAGGAGATTGATCAGTGGGGGCTGGAAGGGCAGTGGACTCCATAGGGGTCAGAAGCCTATAAAGTGAGTCCACAGGTCAGCTCCAATGTGCATGAGCTGTGGTGGCACCCAGAGCCCTCATGAACTTCAGGGCATAAAGCCCTCGGCTACACTCTGCCTTCCACATATCATACAATTCCCACAACCAGGAATACAGTTAAGAGAATTCTAGAAATTGCAGTTCCAGCTTAGCTCATTTGCCATGGCACACAGTCATCCCTTTGTCATCCCACCACACAGTCTAACCCTTCTTTATTTACAAGTCCTTCTTTATTTAGAAGTTAAAAAAAATCTCAGAGTACCTGGGTGGTTTGGTTGGTTAGCATCCAGCTCTTGATCTCAGCTCAGGTCTTGGTCTCAGGATTGTCCCACATTGGGGTCCATGATGGGCACGGAGCCTACTTAAAAAAAAAAAAGTTAAATAAATCTCTTTTAACCTTATTTAACTTCTAAATAAAGAAGAGCAAAATCATCCTTCCACCTAAATGATGCAGCTATCTTTCATACAACTGAAAACATGCAAACTCTCTCAACAAAAAATAATACAAAGATATCTCCCTGGAGGGGCCAAGATGGCAGAACAGCATAGAAGTTTTGTTTTGTTTTGTTTTTTGCATCTCTCCTCCCTGAATTGCATCCAGATCAACAGCAAACCATCTTGCACACCTAGAAAACTGATTTGAGGATTAACACAACAAACTGCGCAACCTGAACCACAGAACTCAGCGGGTACACAGCACGGAGAGGTGAACTGGGGGAGAGAAGCTGCGGAGGGCAGGGAGCTGTTTTGCTTTCAGAGAGAGGATGGAGATGGGGGGAGAGTATGGGAAAAGCACCCTGCCCCCCCCAAAAGCAGCTGGAGAGAAAGTGGAAAAGAGGGAAACAGCTACAGACACTGAACAAAAAAGGGAGAAAGGAAAAAGGAGTGTTTAAATTCCATTAAGACTATAAACAGGGGGAGCACAGAGTCTGAAACTCCGCAGCTCGATACCTGGCGGTGCTCTGCTGGGAATGGTGAATCCCCAGGAGCAGAGACTGAGGTCTATTGTCCTCAGGCCACACAGGGAATGGCTTTTCCCCTGCTGGGAGGACATCTGGTAGAGGCTGTGTGGCCACCCGGTCCCAGCAGACCCAAGAGGACAACCACATTTGCTGGTGCTGGAACAAGGTCGTTAAGGGTGAAGCCCGGTGCCAGATGTGTGTCGTGATTTTCCATAATCCCTGAAACGCTGCTGCCACACCATCTCACGAACTTTTCCTGGGGCAGGCTGGCACACAGTTCCACTCTCTGGGCATCAGCAGCAGCACAGTCCCACAAACGTTCCTGGGTGTGGCCAGCACCCAACCCTTCCTTGGTGAGACGTGCCCCCAGAAGGTCTGAGCTGGTCAAAGCCACAGTCCCTCAGAAGGGAGGGGCTGGGAAACAGCCGCATCTGAGATAAAACTCAGGAGGGAGGTGTCACCTCACAGCCTGCCGGCTTAGTCAGACAGTATAGAAGCGGGGAGTGGACAGAAGCCCAGGACAAAGGACAGGTGCTTGATTGCCTGTTGCCAAGAGCACAAAGTTCCAACACCCGAGACTAAGTCGTTGGGTGACACCATTTTCTCCCCTCCCGCGCATGCGCATACACACCTAGACAAGCCACCGCAATCCACCCCAGTAAGCTAAGCAGCGCCACCTAGTGGAGAATGAAGCTGTTACACTAAACGCTGCCCAACTGGGCCAACTGCGCTTTTGAGGAACACTAGTCTCTCTGCCTGCTTAGTTTACAGACTATAAAGTGCTTAGTAGTTTGACTTCTACAGGAAACCAGATGTAATTTCAATCGTACTCCATTCTGTTTGTTGGTCCTTTTATTCAATTTTTTTCTTTTGTTTTCTTATTCTTGAATATAGAAACAGAAAAAATTTATTTTTTTTTCATTTTTATCAAAAAGATTTTTCTTTAATTTTTTTCTACTATATTTTTCACTTTTTTGTAAATTTTTTCAATTCTGTTTTACTTTCATAATTTCATTTTAGTCTATTTTATTCTATTCATTTTTTCAAATTTTCAAACATTTTCTTTTTTTCCTTTTTTCCTTTTTTCCCCTTTGTCTTTTTTTTTCTTATCTTTCCCATTTTTCTCTAATCTATCAAGCTTCTTTCAACAACCAGACCAAAACACACCTAGAATCTAGCATCCTTTATTTGATTTCTTTGTGTTATTTTTAATTTTTTAATTGTTTTGTTTTTTACTTTATTAATTCCTTTTCTTCCTTCAAACTGACAAAATGAAGGAATTCACCCCCAAAGAAAGAACAGGAAGAAATGACAGCCAGGCACTTAATCAACACAGATACAAGCAAGATGTCTGAACCAGAATTTAGAATCACGAAAATAAGAATACTAGCTGGGATTGAAAGTAGATTAGAATCCCTTTCTGTGGAGATAAAAGAAGTAAAAGCTAGTCAGGATGAAGTAAAAAATGCTATAACTAACCTACAATCTTCAATGGATGCCATGGTGCCAAGGATGGATGAGTTAGAGCAGAGAATCCAGGATATAGAGGACAGACTTATGGAGAATAATAAAGCAGAAGAAAAGAGGGAAACTAAGGCAAAAGAGCATGAAATAAAAATTAGAGAACTCAGTGACTCATTAAAAAGGAATAACATCAGAATCATATGGGTCCCAGAAGATGAAGAGAGAGAAAAAGGAGTGGAAAATTTGTGGGCAAATCAGACCATAAAACTTTCCTAACCTGAGGAAAGACACAGACATCAAAACCCAGGAAGCACAGAGGATTCCCATTAGATTCAACAAAAACCGGCCATCAATAAGACATCATAGTCAAATTCACAAAATAATCAGGCAAGGAAAGAATCATGAAAGCAGCAAGGGACAAAAAGTCCTTAACCTACAAGGGAAGACAGATCAGGTTTGCAGCAGACCTACCCACAGAAATTGGGCAGGCCAGAAAGGAGTGGCAGGATATATTCAATGTGCTGAATCAGAAAAATATGTAGCCAAGAATTCTTTATCCAGCAAGGCTGTCATTCAAAATAGAAGGAGAGATTAAAAGTTTCCCAAACAAAAATTAAAGGAGTTCATGACCACTAAACCAACCCTGCGAGAAATTTTAAGGGGAACTCTCTGAGGGGAGAAAAAATGAAGAAGAAAAAAAAAGACCAAAAGCAACAAAGACTAGAAAGGACCAAAGAACACTACCAGAAACTCCAACTCTACAGGCAACATAATGGCAATAAATTCATATCTTTCAGTACTCACTCTAAACGTCAATGGACTCAATGCTCAATCAAAAGACATAGGGTAACATAATGGATACGAAAACAAGACCCATCTATATGCTGTTTACAAGAGACCCATTTTAGACCTAAAGACACCTTCAGATTGAAAATGAGGGCATGGAAACCATCTATCATGCTAATGGTCACCAAAAGAAAGCTGGAGTAGCCATACTTATATCAGACAATCTATACTTTAAAATAAAGACCGTAACAAGAGATGAAGAAGGGCATTATATCATAATTAAGGGGTCTATCCACCAAGAAGACCTAACAGTTGTAAACATTTATGCTTCAAACGTGGAGACACCCAAATGTATAAATCAACTAATCATGAACATAAAGAAACTTATTGATAATAATACCAGAATAGTAGGGGATTTCAACACCACACTTGCAGCAATGGATAGATCATCTAAAAGGAAAATCAATAAGGAAACAATGGCTTTGAATGATACACTGGACCAGATGGACTTAACAGATATATTCAGAACATTTCATCCTAAAGCAGCAGAATACACATTCTTCTTGAGTGCACATAGAACATTCTCCAGAATAAATCACATACTGGGACACAAATCAGTCCTCAACAAGTACAAAAAGATCGAGATCATACCGTGCATATTTTCAGACCACAATGCTATGAAACTCAATATCAACCACAGGAAAAAAATTGGAAAGGTAACAAATACTTGGAGACTGAAGAACATCCTACTAAAGAATGAATGGGTTAATCAAGAAGTTAAAGAGGAAATTAAAAAGTATATGGAAGCCAATGAAAATGATATCCCAGCCTGAAACCTCTGGGATGCAGCAAAGGCAGTCATAAGAGGAAAGGATATAGAATCCAGGCCTTCCTAAAGAAGAAAGAAAGGTCTCAGATAGATACACAACCTAAACTTACACCTTAAAGAGCTGGAAGAAAGAACAACAAATAAAACCCAAAGACAGCAGAAGATAGGAAATAATAAAGATTAGAGCAGAAATCAATGGTATCAAAACCAAACCAAAACAAAAACAAAAAAAAACCAGTAGAACAGATCAATGAAACCAGAAGCTGGTTCTTTGAAAAAATTGACAAAATTGATAAACCCCCTATCCAGTTTGATCAAAAAGAAAAAGGACCCAAATAAATAAAATCAAGAATGAAAGAGGAGAGATCACAACCAACACTGCAGAAATGCAAACAATAATAAAAGCATATTATGAGCAATTATATGCCAATAAAATGGGCAATCTGGAAGAAATGGAAAAATTGCCAGAAACATAAAAACTACCAAAATTGAAACAGGAAGAAATGGAAAATTTGAACAGACCCATAACCAGTAAAGAAATTGAATTAGTAATCAAAAACCTCCCAAAAAACAAGAGTCCAGGGCCAGATGGCTTTCCAGGGGAATTCTACCAAACATTTAAAGAAGAGTTAACACCTATTCTCTTAAAGCTGTTCTAAAAAATAGAAATGGAAGGAAAACTTCCAAACTCTTTCCTTGAGTCCAACATTACCTTGATTCTAAAACTAAACAAACACCCCACTAAAAAGAACTATAGACCAGGTTCCCTGATGAACATGGATGCGAAAATCCTCAACAAGATACCAGCCAACTGGATCCAACAATACATTAAAAGAATTATTCACCACAACCAAGTGGGATTTGTACCTGGGATGCAAGGCTGGTTCAATATCTGGAAAACAATCAATGTGATACATCACATCAATAAAAGAAAGGACAAGAACCACTTGATCCTCTCAAAAGATGCAGAAAAAGCATTTGACAAAATACATCTTTTCTTGATAAAAACCCTCAAGAAAGTAGGGATAGAAGGATCACACCTCAAGATCATAAAAGCCATATATGAAAGACCTACTGCTAATATCATCCTCAATATATATCTGATGAACCCTGCCTTTCTACAATTTTATTATTAGTTAAGTGTAACATTTTTACAGTGATTGTCAATGAATAAAACTGCTGACATAGAGATTTTAGGTCTTTGACTATCAGAATAGGAGAAAAGATGGGGATAAAGGCCAGGTTATGGAAATCTGAGGATAGAAGCATCAAGTTGTCCATGTGCTATGAATTGAGAAGCCCAATGAATCCAACCAGCAAAATATCATCATTTTTCAAGAGACAATGAAGTACAGGTGGAAAAAACCCAAAACACTAGGAATCAAAATACTCAAGTTTTAGTCTCAGTTCCCAGTTGAGTGACCTTGGAAAATTTATTTAACCTCTCTGGGCTTCAGTTCCATCTATGTAATGAGAAATTGGGCCAGAGAATCTCCCATATCTTTTCCAGCTATAATCTATTTATAGATTTGTTTTCTGTATTTACTTACCTATTTTGAAATTTGCTGCTATTAGAACTCTCCTTTAAATTAGGCCAAAATGCCAGGGCCTTGATCACCAGAAGTCACTAATCCTTACTTGGGTTAGAATGAATGCTTTGGTTAGATTACCAAACTTCTCTGTTTGCACGTAAGAAGATATAGTAGGTTTCAAATATTAGGGTGAAGTAGGATGACTGAATTGAATTTATAGATCCCAATGTATTCTATCCCAAGATTGGATAGACAAAATTTCATAGCACACATATAACTATGGAGGTTGTAGAGGCCATAGATGTGATAAGCAGACCCTAAGTGACCAGGAAGTGCCTTAAAGCTATAAAGAGGAAAGCAGATCTTTGTGATGTGCTCCAGCATGAACTTTGGCCCTAGATTTCCTGGAAGTATATACAAATAGGTGATAAAAAGGGCAGGTTGAAGATAACAAGGTACTAACCAGGAAGTGATTGCCAAAAGATAGTGTCAGAAAGAGCCAGCAACATGGAGTCCCTATTATGTATCAGGTTTTGTTCTGACCTTTACAGGGATCACATCCCATAATCCTCCCAACAATTCAATTAGGTTGGAATTGTGATCCCATTTATAGATGAGGAAATAAAAGTTAAGGAACTTGCTCATTACAGGGACCGCCACACTTCCAATCACTGACAAAGAAGCAAATAATTGTTCAGTCAATTTAAGATTCATCCAAATGGGGGCGCCTGGGTGGCTCAGTCGGTTAAGCGGCCGACTTCGGCTCAGGTCATGATCTCGCGGGTCCGTGAGTTCGAGCCCCGCGTCAGGCTCTATGCTGACAGCTCAGAGCCTGGAGCCTGTTTCAGATTCTGTGTCTCCCTCTCCCTGACCCTCCCCCGTTCATGCTTTGTCTCTCTCTGTCTCAAAAATAAATAAATGTTAAAAAATTAAAAAAAAAAAAGATTCATCCAAATGAAAATAAAAATAACAAGTCTTGGTAAAGTATCACTGGAATTTTCTTTCTCCCAGGGCACTAGCCTCTTTCTAGTGAGGCCCTCCCAAGGATAAGATTTTCTTCTGTTGGTCACTAGACTGTCTCCTAAAGTAGATATAACCTGTAAGCCTTAGATGCAAGAATAGCTAATGCAGTTTGACAATACAACAGTTTGATTTTAGCTTTTCTTTAAAATGAAAGATGTGATTGTCACTTTGCCTAATTTTCAAGTATAAATAGATAATTTTGGGGGGTGTAGGTGATAGCTAACCCTTATCTATCTGAACTCAAAATTTTAAAGTCTTTAGTGGTCCAACCCACCCCTAGACACCCGTTATTTTTGACATGATTAGAGGTCAGGCCCTTGCTTCCCTGACCATTACCACAATCAAGTACAAGTGTGTGCATGTGTCTGTGTGTATATGTGTGAATGCAATGCAAGCATGATTGTGGGATCACATTCATTTAGAAATTAAAGTTTATGTAAATTTTTATTCATACTTTATGAGTCTTGGTCTCTGTACAAGTGTCTACTCATTTAGAAAAGAAACAATCTACTCTAGCTGCACCTCTGGAATTAGAAAGCTTGTCATCAGACTAACATTAAGCATCTTTGAAAACATAATGTAAGTCTACACAAGGATAAATTTTTAGTGTCACATCCATTGGAAAATAGAATAATACCTAGACTGGCAATAGAAGTATAAAAGAGGAAAAGGACAAAACACGTTCTCAACAGACAAGTTAGAATATGAAGTTGTTAAGACAAGAAGAACAAGACAAGAACGAAGGGAAAGACTTCAAAGGTATTAAACAGATAAGGATACCATGCATGAAATAGAAAGAAAGAATACAAAACCAAAAGTCAGTCTAGAATGCAGTCCTACACATGCAAAAAGCGAGCTCAAGGTCCTTCCAATTCTCACATTCTATAGTTTATGACTGTGTAATTCTAAAACATTTGCTTAATGAATTATCTTCAGTCCCCAACTGACACATCTTTCCAGGCACACAAGGGCTGCTGGTTCCCAGGCTCCAGTTGAGAAGGACAAACCTCCTTTCTGGGTTCCACTTGAATTCAGAATTTAACATAGAGCCCATGTGGATCCCACATTTAAATCTTGTTCTTTTTTGACAGGTTAACAGGTGTGGTACATATAGAAATCTACAAAAATATGAACAGACAAACTTCAAAGACTATTGAAGGTCTGGCCTGTCAGATGGCTGGAGGGATGGAAAGTACCCCAGACCCCAGCACTCTAAAACTTTCTAATGAGAGGAGCAACATAAATATTACACACTTCAAACCACCAATGTTATAAACTGCCTCACGAGAGCTGCTCACAAACATGTCCTTTAACAGGAAAAGCTCGCCATGAATCTTTCTTGCAGGCAGTGCACATTTTAATGAATGCTAACATGTTTGCAAACATAATGAAAATAGTATTTCCCACAGAGCAGTGTGAGATTATTTGAATAAAATATCTGCCTTTGGACATGAGTCTCAGCCGATGATCGCAGTAGGATCTGTGCTTTATTTGTGGATTAGAAGCCACAGTGCAAGATGGACATGTGCTTTATGAGTACTGGCTGTGGCAACCTCTCACCCGCTGACATCTGCCCAGATTGCTCCTGGTTTTAAATCTCTGCATCTGAATTTTAGAAGCTAAAACTTTGGCATTGCTAAAGAGCCATGTCTCTAAAAGGGAAAGTCTCACGAGGGGATGAAATTCAATACCAGAATTTCAAATATTTTATCATTGTAGAACAGAAACCAACACAAGAAAGGGAATACAATGAAAATGGCTGGAACACAGGACCCCAACAAACTGAAAAATGGTGGCATTTCAATTATAATGGAACTACTACACCCTTGGGAAGGATTAACACATGTCTCATAGGCAGTTGCCTTGATTGGAAGATACCTTCTTCACTCTCAGGGAGCAGGTTCTAGATCCTATGGCTCTCTGATGGCATATAAGACTGTGTGTTTGCCAAGTGAATGCATAAATATGGGGGTATTTGTTCCCGCAAAAAAATTGCTTCAGACCCCAGCCCACATTTCCCTCCAAATCCTTCCCACTTTAAAAATTCTTTAATTACTTCTGTTTGCATTTCGTGTACATCTGGCTTGTGTCACGGGCCTTTCTTCAATAATGGCCCATTTTCCTTTGAACAAGGCCCGGCTTAGACATGCCTATAAGTAGAAGCTACAACAGAAAGAATAGGGAGTTAGAGAGCCGATTGGACATCAGGAAGCAAAAGATAACTTGAACTTATAAAAAGTCATAAGAATACACACAAAAAAGTTCAAAACTTGGACCGCACAAGAAAGCAACTGCCACAGATCATTTCTGAAAACTCAGTGGTTTAGCACAATAGAATTTTATCTGTCAATCTCACAAACCCCAATTGACTAGGGTGGGGGTGACTGTGGGTGTTGGGCTCGATGCCATCCTCAGGGCCCCATGCTGAAACAGTCATCTTCCTTCCATACATAGTTTCCAAAGTCACTCTGGGTGTCAGGATGTGGCAAGAAAACTTGGGAAGAGAGACAGTGGAGAGTCACCCAAGAAGTGCTTTGAAACAGGCCTGTAAATGGCTCACCTTTCTTTTGCCCGCATCTCAATGGCCAGTACTCAGTCACATACTCACACCTAAAGTGAAAGGAGGCTGGAAAATGTAGTCCAGTGATGCTCTAATAAGGTTTGGCAAAACCACCTCACTATACCCAACTAATCTGGAATAAATTCTTGGTATGTTTCAGAGGAGCTTGACCTGATCTTTACTACATGCAAATTAGTAACAAGTAACAGTAATGTCTGATGATAGATATTAGATTTTTAATACTTTGGGTTTTTTTTTATTTTTTTTAAGTTTATTTATTCTGAGAGAGAGAGAGAGAGAGAGAGAGAGGAAGAGAGAGTAGGGGAGAGGCAGTTAGAGAAGGAGAGGGAGAATCCCAAGCAGGCTCTGCACTGACAGTGTGTAGCATGATACAGGGCTCAAACTCACAAATCCTTGAGGTTCATGACCTGAGCCAAGATTGAGTTGGACGCTTAACTGCCTGAGCCACCCAGGTGCCCCATAGATTTTTGAATACTTTCAACTAATTTTTTGATTCCCCAAATTAGAATAAATTGGAGCATAGTGACAATGTTTAATGCAATATACTCATTTAGGGCCAAGATCATGCCTGTTTTCCTATCCACTATATCTTGACAACCTCAAGATGAAAATATGTGTTCAATGTATGACCTCATTGATAAATGTATGTGCTCAAGAAATATTTCTTATATACATACAAGAAACCTCTACCTTAAACCCAAACTTAAAATTGTCTATTCCCATCATGTAGTGGCCAAGATAACTTTTTTTTGATAAACCAAGAATTATGTCTTTGGCTTGAGGGAAGCATAAAACTGGCTTCCATGTCTTGTATATGTGACAGGCCCCTAGAATTCCTAGAAACAGACCTGCAACCCATAGACAAACCCAAATCCCATGAGTTTATAATACATCTGAGAGTCTCCAACCTATCATCTTGAGCAAGAAGAGGCAGCTGGAGCATGGGCTCTGGAGCTAGTCATCAGAGTCTGAATCTGACTTTACCAATCACTATAATGTGACCTGAGGCAACATGGTTAACTTCTTTCTGGTTCTACTTTACTCTCTGCACATTATTGCTGGAAGGATTAAAATAATTACCAGATGTTGGGGCATGTGGGTGGCTCAGTCAGGTAAGCATTAGACTTTGGCTCAGGTCATGATCTCACAGTTTGTGAGTTCAAGCCCCACATCAGGTTCTGTGCTGACAGCTCAGAGCCTGGAGCCTGCTTTGGAAGCTATGACTCCCTCTCTCTCTCTGCCCTCCCCTGCTCGTGCTCTGTCTCTGTCTCTCAAAAAATAAATAAACGTTAAAAATTTTTAAAAAATAATTAATAGATGTAAAAGCACTTACAAGAGAGACTATCCAATAGTAAACACCTAGTTAATATTAGCTGTAAATGATGGCATGCATATGCCTTTGCAGTAGCTGAAGTAAATTATGGTCAGGATTGCCCCATCTGCAATTTCTAATACTCATGAATATCTTTATCAGACCTGCCATGTCTGAATTATGGTTTGCCTTTAAAGTGAACACTCCCCTTAATCCATTTGATATCCAAGGTTGCAAGAATAAAAACTAAACTTTGGAGAGTATTTACTATTTTCCAGACAATTTACATGTACCTCCTTACTGACAGCTACAGAAGTTTAAGTATTTGCTCATGTACCACAGTAAATAAGAGAGCTTTAACTTGAAGACAGAGAATCTTATGCTAGAATCTGTGTATTTTTCAAGGGTTGGCCATCATGATTTCCTACAGGCTCTTGGAACAGACACACCACATTACTGGGGCATCCTCCACAGCACCACCCAAAGCATTCACGCATACAGTAGACTCTCCCCAAGTACACACAGAATAGATGGATACATGGGTGAGTGGATGAGTGGGCAGTAGCTTGATACATGAACCATGGCACAACATTTGTCCTCCCAAATTCGGATACCAGAAAATTTCATCACAATAAATTAAATTTAAAAACCTCCAAGTGCCTTATATCATGATCAATTCAAGAGCACAAATGGAGTGAGTAGCATTAACGAGGAGGCCATTCTAAAACAATTTGGAATGTCTTCACTTTCTTGGACTCCCTGATGGTGAAACAGGCTCCTGATGCTTAGCACACCTATCTGTTGAATATTCACACTGATGGAGGGGGGTAGCGATGCAGAAAATACAGAACATCAGATAATCCAAAGTTATTTATATTTGGCTCAGGAATGCTTTGCATAATAATTTTGCAGCTGATTGATCCTCCAGGGTTTGTTTGTGCTGATATTAAGGCAGTTTTCATTCTGAGAAAATGCTGACAGGATAGAGTGGGGTGTAAGGTTAACATAAATGTGAGAAAATCATTCATTCATTCATTCATTCACTCATCAGGTCCTAGATGAGAGCTTATTTATGCCAGGCATTGTGATAGGTATTAAGGATAGAAAAGAAATGAGGGGGGCACCTGGGTGGTTCAATCTGTTAAGCTTCTGACTCTTGATTTCAGCTCAGGTCATGATCTCATGGTTCACAGGTTCAAGTCCCATATCAAGCTCAGTGCTGACAGTGTAGGGCCTGTTTGAGATTCTCTCTCTTTTCCTCTCTCTGCCCCTCCCCCATGCTTGCTCGATCTGTCTCTCTCTCTCTCTCTCTTTCTCAAAATAAATAAACGTAAAAAAAATAAATGGGATATTTATAGTCTTGGCCCTGGAGAGACTTACAAATACATAAAATTAATAGTTTGCCATATGTCATTTCAGTCCTGTGAATAGATATGCCACTATGCCCCAGATTCATCTGTCATATACAAACACATTAATCACATCTGAAGGAAAAGCTGGCTTAGATATAGATATTTACAAACTCAGGTTATAGCACTGATTCTCATGAAGTAATAATAGTAGACACATATGATACTACTAGATTCTAAGACTGTTCTAAATGCTTTAAATGTATCAGCTAATTTAGCTCAGACAAAAATACCTGTAAGAAGTAATATTATCACCCCCATTTTACAGGTGAGAAAACTGAGGCTTAGAAAATAAGTTGCCTAAAGCAACAAAGTTTTTTGGTGGCAGGGCTAAAATTTGAGTCTAGGCAGCCTGCCTCCAGAACCTGGGTTCTTATAACCATAATCTGCTGCCCTCCTCCATCAAAATGCCAAATTCCATGAGACTTAAAGATTATCATTGATCCTTGTAGAAAAAAAAAAAATTAAATTAGATCCTCATCTTCACACCTACAAAAGTTAAATTTCATTTATTAGAAAACTTTAAGCATATGGTATTAAATTTTTTGAAGAAAGGTAGTAACTGAAAGAAAATATCTGCAAACTATGTTACAAAAAAATCATTAGTATAACCTACTAGGAAAGTGAGGAAATGATATAAAGAATTCACTGAAGAAATTCAAGTGGTCACTAAATGTTAAACTGATGTTCAAACTAATTAGTTATCAAAGAATGGCAAATGAAAAAAAAAATATATATATATATATATATCAAATTAGCAAAAAACCTACAGCCTCAACCACACTACGCACTGACCTGGATGTGGAAAAACAAGAACTCATACATTGATGCTGGAAGCAGAAATGGGTAGAACCGCTTTGGAGAGCAATTTGGCACGATCTAGTAAAAGGGTCCACCCCTGCAGCTTCTCATTTCTGTTAACCTTGAAAAAGGATCTTGCCTGACAAAAACTCTTGTAAGGACACATATGCCAAGATACTCATTGCGGCTTGATTTGTAATTATGGACAAGTGGAAAGCAATGTAAATACTTCTAGGGAAAGGAATAAATGAAAAGAAATCCTGTCCCAACCTAGGATACTAAAACAGTAGTAAAAGTAGGACTTAGTGTTATATCTGTTTATTTCAACATCTGTATGCAGTGCAGAAAGTGAAAAAATCTGATACTACGCATCCACATTTGGGAAAAAACAGTATACATGGATACAAATATATGTGTAGAGAAATATGAACCAAGAGCCGGAAGGACACATCCCACATTCTCACCAGTAATTGACACACATACAGACCCAGGTGAACGGAATTGGAGGATCGAAGGAAGCTTCAGCTTTATCTTAGTTTTTCCATAAAAGGGCTCACACAAATATGACCAAAAACTAATTTTAAAAAATGAGTCTGGAGTGGCAGAAATCTGGTGTTTTAAATATTAACCTGTCTAATTTGTATTTTTTATATGATTTTCAAAGACAAAGAACAAAGATGAGGACATCCTCTTGGGGAGGGATATGTTTATTTAAACTTGAATGTGAACTAGTCCTCATCTACTAGATGACACAAACTACTTTCTGCTTTGGTTATAGTTGTTTGTACGCATGCCTTACTTCTTATACTAGACCAAGCTCTTTAAAGCCAGGATTCAGATCTGTGTCAGCTTTGAAGTTCCTCTAAATCACACACACGCAGGCATGTGTGCGTGCACACATGTACACGCATATACACACGTGTGTGTATATGCATGTACATATACACACAATCACATACCAATTCCTGTATGTGTGCATATGCTTACACATTTACACAAAACCAAACCGTATCTTGTATATAGAGTACTTCCCATAAACACTGATGGAATGAATAAAGAGTTTGGATAAACTACTCTTTCTTTCAATAACTTGACCTGATATTTTTTCTGCTATAACAAAGTCAACTTGGACAGGAATGGAGCAACAGGTGACTAACCAATCCTCTCTCACTCAGGTAATTCATCTATTTCAGAGGTTATAAATAGTTTTTAGCAGTTACTATTTTTGCAAATGGCATCTTAATTCGAAGCATAAACAAAAACATAACAGGAGAGCTTCTTTGGTTGAAGCAGGGGAAATGGTTCTATGCCACTCCCAAATACACACACTTCCCCATCTCACAATTCAGAAAAAAGTGCCAGAAAACCCTCACAGTGCAGCAAACAGAGTGTAACACGTTGCTGTATTTATAGTGAAAATAGCATCGTGTTCCAATGCACTGCTAGCAAATGGCTTGTGCAAGAAGTGTTGATATTTTCCTGTGTCTTTTGCTGTTCTATGCATTAACTTGGCCTTCCTTTCAGCCCCACCCTATCTCTCCTTTGAAACCATTGTCTCCTTGACATGAAAAATGTACTTCAGAAAGCCTAATGGCTAATTACATCAAAGGGAAGAAAGTCCAAACCTCAAACAAGGAATGATTAACTGTGCAAGCTTTAACGGAAGTTATCACACCCTCAAAACTACTCCTCTTCTTTAATAAAAATGTTTCCAGTAATTTATTTTCTGACAAAGTTTGTGTTCTCTGCCCAGGAGTGACTCCTGTTTTGTTCACTCCAGGGTTGTACCCTATCTATGGCTGGCCCTGACCATGGGCAAAACAGGCAGCCACCTACATAATATGATTTATGCAAATACAGCACATTGAGGGAATACATACCAGACCTCATGGGAGAGGAAATCCTGCTTGCTTCAGTGGTGTTTCCCAGGTTGTGTTGCATGGCATCTTAGTGGGTTTGCATGAAATGCAAAAAACAATGGTAAGGGAAGTTGTTCCATGATCAAATAACCATGTGAAATTTGGGGCTACACAAAAGTAACAATTTTAATTATTAACAGAGATTTTAATACTCTATTTATTCTTAAAACAGGTACCAGGGAAGATTATGTATACATGCATTTTCCTTCTAAAAGCTCCTTGAAAATAAAGACTATGTCTCTAATAGTCAACAGTACATTCCCAACACTTAGCACATTGCCTTTAATATAACAGACACTCAGTAATGTTCTTGAATAAATTGGTAAATCACTAACCATCATCATTGTGAATAATGATATTTTTACACTCTACAATGACTTGAGTGCCTTCATAAGGTGCACCTTAACTATGCCTCAAAAGAATCTCACAGAAGTGTAAGACAAGAGTAAAAATCTACACGTCACACATTAGGAAGCTATGGGTCAAAGAAGTATCAAGGAAGAGAAAAAGAAAGAAATTAAAATTTCTGAGGATCTACTATGCCACTACACTACACCCAGGATCTACTTGCCAACTTCTCGATATACATAATCTCATTTTATCCTCACAGCAGTCCTATAAAGTTCCTATTACAGGTGAGGAAATTCAAAGTTCCAGGATTGACTAAACTCACCCCAAAGACACATAGGGAGGCAATGGAAGCACTAAGGGTGGTTCCTGGGTCTTCTGATCCTGTTCCTTGACTTACGTTTAGTTCAACTATTCCTCACTAGAAAACACACACACACACACACACACACACACACACACACACACAAGAATATTGGGGGCAAAGAAGCAAACAACCTTTGAATAAACATGAAACAGCCATGTCTAAAATATCATACAGACGTCTGGGCATTTTGCATTTTAGTTTATTTATGGATTATCTTTATTTTTCAGATTTTGCTAGAAATGATTCAAAGATCATAGAGTCCATGGTATGAGAACAATCTGAAAGAATTAGAATATATGAACTTGAAAAGATGGTGGCTGAGGATAGACATGATTGATAAATCAACAATATAAATTTTTTCATTACATCCTGAAATACTATAAAGTCAGGTAAATCTGGGTACACTACAGTGATGTTAAAATGATGCTTCAGAGTAAGTGCTTAAGGTCATGATGCCATGAAAGATAAAAATGTGGATATTCATAGGCTGCTTCTTATATGCTTGACTGTACTAAGCGTTTTATGTGGATTGTCTCCATTAAACCTTCAAACAACCTTGTGAGGTATTTAATTTTATACAGATAAGGAATCCAAGGCAGATGAGAGTTAAGTAACTTGGCCATAGCAACACAGGTAGTAAGTGGTGGGGCCAGAAAAATAATTATGATACTCTTTTTCACACTTAAGGAACTTAGCAATCAATTTCAATGGGCTTTGATATATATCATCTCTATTCCTAACATCAGCACTGTGAGGTAGGTAAGTAGGCATTATTATGCCCATGTCACAGAGAAGGAAACTGAGGCTGCATCCAAGGCAAGATCACACAACTAGTAGTGAGAAGAACCAGAGAGAATCCAAGTCTCCAGACTCTTACCTCATTGCTCTATTTCATATTCATTATTATCTCTCTCAGAGCAGAATATTAGACAAACACTCTTATGGCTGAGGCTACACACATTGCCCCAAATCTCTCTACTCAGGGCAAAAGTCAGAAGAACCTCTGTGTGAGGCCTTGGGCATGTTACTTAGTGCCCTCGCACAATCTCTCCCACTTCTCTCTCCCCAAAAAAGCATTTTGGGTTAAGCAACGCAAAAGAGACAATGTCTACAAGGAGATTACTGCTGAAACATATTTTGTCCCAAAAATGAACAAAGCTTCAGTGATCTCCTCTGGCTTTTTTCCAAAAGCACCAGCTACTTATTCTAAGGATGGGGTGGGTGGCTATTTCAACCAAAAGGAAGAACCAGCCCTAACCACACACCATCCCGAGGTAGGACAAACAAGTGTGAACTCTCAAAACAGCAATTGCCCATCATCACAATTGTGTTTTCTTCACTCAGTATAGGTGGAAACTCCAATTTTAGTAAAAACAATCAATACGAGAAAGGCCAGGAATATCTAAAGATGGCTGACTGGAGGAAATCTTGTGATAGTAAAATCTGGAAAAACCATAGCTGGCTCCTGGAGTTGCCTTAATCATCACATTATATTATTTCTCCCTATGGATCTTGGAAGAGGCTGCAGATTCCATCCACTCCATTGTACCACTTTATCCACTTAATTTCATCCCACCTTTACCTAAAATGTCTTTATTTCTAAAGACAGAAAAACGTCTAAACTTTATTAAAATTTTACATTAATGAATGGTCTCTGGTGTTGGTTCCTCATTCAACAAGCACTTGTAAAACACGCACTAGTGCTATGTTCTACAAAAAAAAGAGACAAATAAGGCACCACTAGCTCCTAAAACACCAACAGCATTGTGCTGTAAAAGACATCTCTCATCCTTCTGGCCAGATATGAATGCTACGGAGACAAAACTGTAGGTCTCAAAATTCTTAGTCTTGTGCTGTCTTAAGTTTTCCAACTTCTCATTACATAATCTATTTGTTGTATGGGGGTTTCCTGTAACATAGGAAGTGATGGCAGTGGAGATGGTTAGAAGATGGATATAAAAAGTGTGATAGGTTAGCCTATAACTGGACCTGGTGGCTGACATTGGCTTAGAGAACGTGCACGGCGAAGAGGGAAAAGAAGTCAAAAGTGATGCCTAGGATGGCTAGAGCGGTGGTTCTTCCCAAGACAGCGACTACCCGAAGCAGTTTGTCTAGAAGGAGGTGGAGGGCGTCAGGGGGAGGTGAGCTGGTTCTGAATGTGTTGAGTCTGAAGAGTTTATGGAATGTCTAGCCAAAAGAACATAATACCAATGTAAGCTTGTAGGGTCTGAAGTTCAGGAAGAGATTCAATGTCTTGGAGGCCCAGAGATAAAGAAGGTCTCCTAGAGAAAGTGTGGAAAGAGAGAAGGGTTCTGTGGTCAGAGCCCTCAGGAACGACGACATTTGAGACTACAAGTGACCTTGAGAAGGAACAGCCAGCAAGCAGAGGAAAATCTGTCAAGAAAGATGTTGAGAAACCAAGGAAACACGTCATATGGAGAAGGAGAGTGTATTCAGCTATGCCAATTGCTTTTGAGATGTCAGTAGTCAACCTTGAAAAGTGTCCCTACCAACATACAATGAACACTTGCCAATCCTGATCACTACCCTTCCCATATATGTTGAAAAAGCATGTATCTGGCCTTGTTCTCCAGACTCCTTGGCCAAGGACTTAGAAAAGAGGCCAGGCCATTCACAACCATTGTCTGCCTTCTCTGACCTCCTCATCTTTTTCCTTTCTGTTGGGGCTAGCCTCACAGCTAGAAATGTTGCCCTAATAAAGTCAGTGAAGCTTATTTTTAAGTTAGTTTAGTTTAGTTTTCTTCTTCCACAGAAGACTATAATTTCCCTCCAAATTGAATCCATATCCTAGAACTTGGCAATACTAATCACCTGAGAGAGCATCCATGAAAACATGAAAAGTGAAGCTTTTCATGAAAAGTGAAGCATACAACAAATGCTTAATAAATGCTAGCCAAATAAGAAAATGCTTGAACAGCTGAGATAGTCAAGATTCTAACTTTTTCATGTTTTAAAATATTTCCTTATGTCCGGAAAAAGATTGTTAATAACCTCAAGAGCCATGTGGCACGTGTGCGTGTGTGTGTGTGCGTGTGCACGCGCGCGTGTGTGTGTGTGTGTGTGCATAAGCCATTTGTGACAATTGGCAACATAGAATGGTTACTGACTTGGAGGATTAAGTTATGAATGATACAGCACAGAGAAAACCTGAAAGAACACATTTTTAAATGCAAGGTCTGAGTGCTGATTGACATACTTTGTACGATAGTAAAATCTGGCAGGTGCATTAACTTGCATTCCTCTGATCTGTACACATCCACACTTGTCTTCTTAGGGTACTTGGTAATAAGCTTCTTTAAAGATCCCTGAGTAAGCACTGCAGATAATATCTGGAGTATGTAGCACTCAGTCCTTTTAGAATGGCTTTTTCCTGCTCCTTTCGTTTTCTTAAGAAAATGTCAGTTTAATCATTTCCTAATGCTTTGATAATGTGTTTCTTTACATAGCTGTAGAACACTCACTTCAGTGTTTTAAAAGCATGAATGTAGATGTAAAAGTGCCAGTTAAATGAGATTACTTTTTCCCAATGAAATAACCAAAGAGGAGTTTAAAGTTTCCTAAACTTATATGACATTTTCAGAGCAAATAATAAAGTTCTAGCCCTCCAGTGTGTCTCTTATTCATGAGACTAACATTTCAATACCGTATCTTGCTGTAACACAATTATTGGAAAATAGGGAATTTATTTATCTGAAACAATCTGTCATACATTAGGTGGACCCACTTCCAGGTGAGTGAAGATTTTTAGCAGCATTAGACAATAAAGAGAAGGACACCGGGACCATATAGGTAGGGAATGTACCATCACCATTACCCTGACATGGGACTGACCTTAGCAGGATTAGCAGGGCCTTAACAAAGTCAGCCTTTGTGGAGGCAGGTGACAGTATAAAACATAAAACATCTAACTCAGCAAGTGAGAAACAAATAGAAGAAAGCCTCATGTGGCAGAAAGCCTCATGATGGAGAGGTGACTATGTTTCTGCTTAATCTCTGTATGTGATCCATCTCAGTGTTTCCTCTTGGAAACAGAAGCCTAGTCCTGTAAGTTGGGACAACATGGCTAGATTGGGGGCAGGAGTAGGGAGGTGGAGAAAAAGGGGCAAGTTGCTTATATGAAGCCCAGTATGGGAGGCAGAGCACAGCAGGAGAAGCTGAGAAGAACACCAAGAAAAATTATACAGTCATGGTCCAGACCCTGTTCAGGAGACAGTAGGTCTGGCAAAGGCTGAGGAAAAGTGCCAATTTCTTGGTCAAGCCAGTTGAAGTTCAGGGTAGCACTATGAAAACTTGCCACTCTAAATCTGACTTGTTACCTAAAGTGAGAACCCACCACTGGGGTCAAGAAAACCTCTGGGTACTTGGAGCCCACCCTAGCACTTGAGATTCAGAGATAGTATCCATGAAACTTATTCTGGCCCCAAACAAATATTGAGCCACCAAAAAAGTTAAAATGCACACAGTGCTGGTAGGATTGAGTTTAGGAATGTGACAGGGTGGAGCCTGTCAGGAACAGTGGACAGGGATGGGGGGAGACAGGCACTCATGATCTCCTGCTTGTTTAGATGATCTCCAGAAATCCCTTAGAACAATATCTTTTCTGCTAACATAAAGAGAGAGAAAGTGGCATTAACACAGTCTTTTCTATATAGTTGAATCCATAAACATACTGAAATAGATAAGCCATAATACTTTATAATACTTTTGTAACTCTTTGAGGTACTACAATTCAGTTTCCCACAGTATCTGGATCTATAAGAAAAGCTCATTTTAAGATCTCTGTTGTAACTAATGATACAAGTGACATTGTCTCTCTCACGAGCCACTGAAATATAGGAGTGTGGGTCTGAATTTCAGAAGGGACAATGGAAACTCTACTCTTCAAATTGCCCTTTGGAATGGTCATGCGTTCAGATTTATCAAGGAACCTTCAGGACTCCCTTTTGATAGAAGTTGATATAACCACAGCGAAGATTTTGTGTTCCCCCAAATTTTAAACAGCAAAACGAGCACTAACTTTCCCCTTATTATCTCTCTCTCCCTCTAAAGGATGAAAGACTGACTGTATTCCCAATACATACATGTTATGTATTGCAGATGGCCATTTCGTAGAGAATGTTCCTTTCTTTCACCTTCTGTCTTGATTGGCTTTCTAAAAATAAAAGTATCTCTTCTCGCGGCACCTGGGTGACTCAGGTGGTTGAATGTCCGACTCTTGATTTCAGCTCAGGTCATGATCCCAGGGTTTTGGGATCCATGTCTGGCTCCACGCTGAACATGGTGCCTGCTTAAGATCCTCTCTCTCTCTCTCTCTCTCTCTCTCTCTCTCTCTCCCCTTCTGTCTTCTGCCCCACTTGTAATCTCTCTCTCTCTAAAAAAATAAAAGTAAAAATAAAAGTATCTCTTCTAAAAGGTGTGGTTTTGTATTCAAATGCAGGGGCTGGTAACCATGAGTCATTGAGCTCCCCGAAATCATTTTCCCCTCTGGACTAGATATTCTGTCTCTCCCTCTAGATTTACTCTTGACCCTTTTCCACTCTGCTGTGTGCCCCAGGACCTTAACATCTGTGGACCACATCAACGGCTCTCCGTTCCTTCTGGCTTCCTGATGGGTTCAGCCAGTGGGGGGCGCTGGCAGGAGATCAGAGGGCGAGAGGAAGGAGGGGTTTGCTGTTTACTGCCCTGACTCCTGCTCTGTGGAGCTCTGGTTGCCAGTGGTTGCCTTCCTGTGGGGAAGATCACAGCCCCTGCCAGGCAGCTTGGTTCAACTCACAGCTCTGTCCTCTTGCTCCTTCATCCCTAGGGGTGGAAACAGCTCCTGGTCATTGCTACCCCCAGGATGTTTACTCAGCCTTTAGGCTTCCCTTGAACCTACCCACATCTTTGAAAATGGTCCCTTCATTCAACTCTATTTGATTGCCTTCTGAGTGTACCATCTGTTTCCTGCCAGGCCCCTGAATGATACAACCTCTCTATTTACTTCATGGTTTCCCAACACTTTCAGGATATGCTGATAGCCAACATCACAAAAAGGAGGTGCAACTCTTCCCTGGGTCTCCTGAAAGGCTTGCAAGGCAGTCAGTTACAATTGAGGGTTAAAACGGAACCTGCGGATTATCTCTGGGTTTCAATTATCCTTGTTACCCTTATTCTATCTTGCACAGAGAATTGGGAATTGGCTATGTCAAGACTAAGTTGACGCACATCACAGAGCTATATAGCAGTCTATCTGCTCATTAAGAGTTTTTTACTGAGTATGTCCCACTGATCCCCCACTTCTCGAAATGCTTTTGATGTGGGTTTAATTCTAAGTTCTGACAGAGAAAGGGTCTCACATCTTTGGTCCCCAGTGTAATCTTCACATGACTGTCAAAAATGCAACTATTTGTCCCCAGGCTTAAAGTGCCGGCTCCAAAAAAGGTCAAAGATTCTCCCCAGGAACATGTACAACATTCAGGCACATAGTCAAGATCTTCATTTTATCTCACACTGTTGTTCAATCTCATGTTAATTTGGGTATCATATTTCCATTGGCCCAATCTATGCTGAGCATATTTTAAAAACAGAATAATATGCAGTTCTTATTTCCTTTCTAAAACCACATGTCCACCTGCTGTGCTATAGAAACATGGGTAGGCCAAATTTAAACCCCTAAAAAGGTAATGAACCATTTACCTAAGTAAAAGTCACTTTTCTTTAATAATTTTCACTTGTAACTCTTAGAATGCTTCTTATGGCCATCCTCAGTAGGTTACATTTGATTTAAAGAACAAGATGACAAAAATAAAATCTTTTAAGAAGCAACAAATAGCAAGTCTTACCTAGTTAGCTATCAAGAAAATAAAATGTTTCTCCACATGGAACATAGTTTTGCGTCGTTTTTTAAAACTTCTAGTCAAACATTATGTAAATAAAGTCTTTCATACTATAAATCCTCTTGTAAGTAATAAAATTCTCAATCTTTAACTGCTTTAAGAATTGGAGTCTCCTTGAAATTCGGGATCTCTCTAGAAATAACAGTTGTACACAGCAATACCATTGCTAATTAATTTTCGCTAACAACACTGCTGGGAGATGAGTAGCTACTTTCCCTGATTTAGGGAGGATTGGTAACTTGGCCAAATTGTATTTTGAAATTTTGCTAGAAGTTCTGCAATTCTGGTGTCACGTTTATGCTCAATCCATAATTCATTTTCATTCTCTCTTCTTTTAAACTGCTAACTTTGAGGTTAAAGCAAATTGTGTAATTTTTTGGCCCTAAAATGAGCTGGAATTGCATAGGACCAGCTTCTTACAGTGTGGGCTTTTGGAGTCTCCAAGCATGGCTCAATTTTTAGTTCTGCAGCTACTTACAACTTATCATAGAACTAGTTACACAGTGAGTTCTCTGTTGTTTTACAGTTACACACACACACACACACACACGTACACATTAGGGCACCTATGACTGGGAGCACAATTAGATCTCCATAGTTTATTGCTATCTTGTAAAATAAACTGGCATGCACAAAATAAATGATGGCCAACTATGACTATTATGATAACTGTTCTTTAGGAATTCTGTCCACAATTAATTAACTGCTTCCAAGCAGGGTGATATTGTTGAGCTGCATTGCCACATGATGAGATTTTTCACTCCAAATATGTGGAAAGAAAAAAAATTCCCAACAATTGCTTTTCCTACAAAATAAATTATTTAAACATTTTGTGGAGGAAGTTTGAGAAAACCAAGCAGCTACAGCATAGCATAAAGCTGTGACAGAAGAATTGGGTTATAGCCCTGGCTTTGCTAATATGCTGCCTTTCATCTGGAGGAAATCAATAAAAGCCTTTTGGGGTTCAGGGTTCAGTTGGACTGAAATGAGTCCTAGGTTTGCATCAAACTTTCAACATTATGATTCAACCATTGGTGTGCACAGAATAGCAGTTAAACACCCAGGCTTTGGGATCTCTGCCAGAGTGTAAATTCTCACTCTGCCACTTAATCTCTGTGAACTTGGGTAAGTTTCTCACTTTCTGAGGCCTGAATTCCTCATTAATAAAAGGGAGATTCAGTGCTGTGCTGGAGCGGGCTCACATGGACTGAGGAAACGATTGTACACACATCTCTTCCCAACTTTATGTTCAGCGACATCACCCTGGTAGTTTGAATTGGCCACGATGGGAAAATTTACACCACAGAGAAGGAAATTGGCAAAAGCCACAAACAGAGCTCTCTGCTTTCCCCAGAGAGCCAGTTGTTAGACATTTACCAGCATAGCACAGCACTGGAGATGAAAAGAGTACTTATTTAATAAATGTTGTTGGGTGATTTTAGCATTATAGGAAATAAATCATACAAATAATAAATCGTATAAGACCATTCTGAATGCATATTATGCTTTCCATAAATATTATTTTCATTTTATTATAGGCTATCATCTATTTAAAAAGTTATAGGAAAATGTGATGCTATTCTCACAAATCTTGCTGATTCTAAAAACAAGTAAAGCTCTACAAAATTTGCATGAGTCTCACTTTTGCTCAGTCACTAAGTTCCAAAACAAGGAAAAGAATTCCGTGTCTAATTCTGGTACTTACAGTTCCTCTGTGAAACGCTGGCCCCGATAGATGGTTTTCCTCTTTACAGTTTGAGCAAGGATTTGTCCTCTTTGGTTCTAGAATCTGCATACAGCTGGTAGCAGCCCAATGATACATTTTTCCTAGTGTGGAAAAAGATTCCTAGATTATTTTATAGTCAACCCTGATCTCCATCTAATGCTCCCTGTCTCAGTCCATCTTGTTCTGGCCCGAAATCCAGGAGACTGCTTTCATTCTCCTGCTCCCTCACTTTTCGTTCCAGTCAATTTCACTTCCAAACTACCTCTCCAGCCCGCTTACCTTCTTTATCTCCTCTTGCACCACTGGTATTCAAACCTCTGGTGCTGCCGTGAGGTCTGCTGAAAAGTCTCCTTCCTGCTCTCATTGCCCACCCCCACGTCATTCTTCATTCTCCTGCTTGGAACCCACCAAGGCCTTCCCACTGCTTCTACAATGAAAGTGTGATCTTCCCCCATCCCACCAGTTCCTGTGCAGTCAGGTACCCTGCCTCCCACTTAGAGCTGTGCTCTAGCTTCTTGGACCTTCTTTCTGCTCCTTGAATGAGGCAAGCTTCCTCTGTCTGGGATATTGTCTCCCCCACTGCCTCCTTCTTCACTTTATCCTTCAGACCCCACTCCAAGTTAGTGTCATTTGATCAGGAAATCCCTGTCTGACTCCAAGGCTCTCTTTACACATACCTAACAAAAGGTGTTCCAGTCCTTCAGAACACATATCTGCTTGCAATTTTACATTCATTGTTTTTATTAATTTTCCATCTATATTCCCCACTAGACTGTGAGTTCCACAGGCTAAATTTATTTAGCTAATCACTATATCCTCTGTGACAAATACACATATGGCACATATTTAGCTGAGTGAAAAGACAAATTGCCAGGGTAAAGTGGTCCATCCAGACAATGGAATATTATTCAGCACTAAAAAGAAAGGAGCTATCAAGCCATGGAAAGACATGGAGGAAACTTAAATGCATCTTACTATGTGAAAAGCCTACATACTGTAAGAAGTCTACAGACTGCATGATTCCTACTACAGGATATTCTAAAAAAGGCAAAATTATGGATACAGTAAAAGATCTGTGGTTGCTTGAGGTCTGTGGAGAGGGCAGGATGAACACACAAGAGCATAGAGACTTTTAAGGAAGTACAACTACTCTGTGTGATACTATAATGGTAGACACATGTTACTATACATTTGTGAAAACCCACAGAAAATACTACACCAAGAGTGAACTCTAATGCAAACTATGGACTTTGGGTGATGATTATGTATGTGTCAATGTAGATTCATTGATTGTAATAAAGGTACCACTCTGGTGAGGGATGTTGATAATGGGGAAAGTTTGGAGGGGTGGGGCAGGAATGTGGGTACTCTGTACTTTGCACTCAGTGTTGCTGTGAACCTGAATGGCTCTAAAAATAAAGTCTATTAAACAAACAAATGACTGCATGAATGAATGGGTGAATGAATGAGTAACTGAAAAAATCTTATCTAGGTCTCTCATGCCAGTGGTCCCCGTGACACATAAGGCAAAATCCAAACTCTTCTACTGCTGAGGAAGCTCCACATGATCAGGATCCTATTAGCATTTTGCCTCCTTCTCACTAAACTCTGGTGACCCTGACCTCATTTATGGTCCTCAGGCACATCAGGCTCAGCTTTATTTGCTCTTAGAAAATTCTACCTCTAGATGTCACATGGCTGCCTTCTTCCATCTTTCAGGCATCATACCTCAAGTGTGACCTCCTGGGAGAAGTCTTCCCCGATCATCAAATCTAAAGTACCCACCCCTCCCCCTGACTATCCGATTTTAAATAGCTCCCTTCCACCTGTTTTATCTATTGCACTTAACTATGTGAAATAATCTTAGTTACATATTTCTTTTCTTACTGTCTTACCCACTAGATGGCAAATTCCATCAGAGCATAGTCTTTATTTGTCTCCTTCACTGCTATATACCCAGCATTCAGACATATGGCACATAATAGGCGCTCAATAAATATATGTCGAATGAATAGATAAATGTGATTTACTGCTTTTTATTTTCTTGGATTCTTTCCACATTTCTTTCTTCTCTTTGTTCCCCCTTTCTCCTCAAAATTTAAATCTACATAGTGTCTATATTAATCTCTAATATGGTTTTGTAGGGGCCAAGGGCAGGCCAGCCCCAGATAAGTCACTTTGGCATGAAGATTATTTTGATTTAAAAAGCAATTGAAACCTAGCAGATTCAGTAAAAGCTCTTTACCTCCTCACTAAACTGCCTAAAAAGAATGCAAAGGACCTGTTCCAGGAAGAGAACTATCACCACAGAGAACTACATTATGATATAAATTAGGTATGGCAGATAGGGAGAAACTTGGAAAGACCTATTTGATCAAAGTTCTCTATTGCCTACTCTTTCCGAGTGTCCAAACACGCATTTGTTTATGAAACATTTGCTCTTTTTTATCTTCTTGTGAACTCCATTCTTTTCCTTTAAAGTTCCAGATTCCTTCCCCTTCTCCTTAGTTCAGAACCACATATATTTTACCTGTCTTTGGAATTTCATGTCCGTGCGGATTCCTCTTAGTATGAAATTAAACTTGATTTTCTCCTGTTAATCTGTCTCATGTCAATTTGATTTTTAGTCTAACTGAAAAGACCCATTAAAGGGAACAGGAAATTCTTATTCCCTGAAAGTTTTATGAAACTCAAATTTTTGCACCTTCTGTGGTGAAAGTGCTAAACCTTTAACAAAAAGGTTTAACTTAGTTTAACTGAAACCAACTTTCAGTTAAGAAACATAAAATCCTTGGGGCGCCTGGGTGGCGCAGTCGGTTAAGCGTCCGACTTCAGCCAGGTCACGATCTCGCGGTCCGTGAGTTCGAGCCCCGCGTCAGGCTCTGGGCTGATGGCTCGGAGCCTGGAGCCTGTTTCCGATTCTGTGTCTCCCTCTCTCTCTGCCCCTCCCCCGTTCATGCTCTGTCTCTCTCTGTCCCAAAAATAAATAAAAAACGTTGAAAAAAAAAAATTAAAAAAAAA